>NW_026690032.1:0-83272 GCF_943734765.1 Anopheles ziemanni | reverse complement strand
ATATTAAAGATTTCAAATCTTTTACTGGATACTATGGAGTTTTTTACGTTTAAGATTATCTCACCGTTTACTATTTTCTTACCTACGATTTGAGGTCTGTCTAAAATGAGGTTATCTCCTGTTAATCTATCCTTAATCTTCTTAGCTATTCTTATTTCTTCGTCTATACCAATTGGTTCGTCCTTAATTGCGTTGTATTTATTCGTTATTTCTTGTATTAGGGCACTACCTAGCATTATTGTTTCTTGTGTGAACCTGGAAAGAGCATTCTTCTTATTCTCGATGAATTGCTTCCGTAGTTGATCGACTCCGTCGTTTACATTTTCAATTTTTTCTGCTAATTCTCTTGCTATCTTATCATGTTTCTTCTTTGCCTGGGCTAGGTCTTCGGATACGTGTGTAATTTGTTGATCTTCTTTTGCCTTGAGGAGTGCTAGTTGTTCATCTATTTCGTTGCCTCCAAAGAGGAAATCTTTCAAGATCCCGAAGACCCCCTGATCGCTTGGATCTTAGCCGTGTTGTGTCTTTTATTATGTGGAGAGCGTAGTCGCACTCCCTATCGAGTGTTACCTTCAGTTGGAGAAGTGTCTGATCGGTTTCATTAACTCGTTTGAACGCCAGTTCTAAATTTCCTTTTATACCTAGTATTGTTTCTATGTCTTTATCTGGGTATGCTTCAGTATGTATTGATGTGTCCCAAGTACCTTGTTCAAGCAGTAGGGTCCCGAGGTGGTCAAAGAAGAGGCCAGATTCTGATATAGGCAGGATTGACAAACCTTCTACTCTGTTTATCCAGAGGAGACAAGTAACAATCACTTTCCAAGTTTCCATTTTACTGCCCGAATTGTTTTTCTGGGTTTCTTTTTGGGGGCGATAGCTTCAAGTTCGGCAGCTCTATCTTTAATGGCTTGTATGTCTATACGACGTTTTCTTCCCCAATGTGGAAATGACTTGTTTTCCCTATCATTAGTATTATTGTTTTCTTGCGTTGTTTTGTTTTCTTCTTCACCCCTTTGAACGTCTAGGATGGCTAATTTTACTGTAGGTTTCGTTACCTCTAGGTCTCCAACTCTAATGCGTGCGGATCTAGTCTGTCCGTCTTTCCCAGGGAATACCTCGCAGACTATTCCCTTGACCCACTTCCCCTTTTTCTGTTCGTCCGGGAAGCTAACATCTTTACCTACTGTTAGTGGTTTTGATGGGCGGCCCCGCTTCTCTCGCTCGGAGAGTTTCGGTAGATATTCGATTACCCACCGTTTCCACGGTTTTCTCGCCAAAATAAGGTTAGTTACATGGTGCATTTTTGGAAGTATGATCCGCATTTTTGCATCGTACTTCAGAAATTCTATGCGTTCTAGTCTGCCTTTGGGTCTCAGTACCCCCTTTTCGTCTATTATGGGATTAAGCCCGCGAATGGAACTGCGGCTATTGATCGCGTTTCCTAAGGAAAGCTGAGTCATTTCGTCTGTATACTTTTCCCACTGGGCCTTCTTTAGGAGAAGCATTTCGGCCCTGTCTAATTCTGATACGGAGATTACTTTAGAAAATGTGGTACCTGTGGCTTTTGCCTTTAGCCATTCGATGTATTTTAGCCCTATAGCTAGTGATCGTTTCAGTCGATTCCAATTTGGACACCACTCGGTGTTGATGACACTCCAGTCAGTTTTTTCTAGTGTCTTCGTAGTATGCACTGGCTTGGTCTCTTTTGACGTGACAACTTCGTCCTTTTTAGTCGATTTTACGTCTTCGAACAACTTGGGCTGCTTGAAAGAGATTTCTTGATCCTTGAGAAAGTTCATTGTGGCGCGAGCTCTTTCTTTCTGTTTCGGAGATTTGTTCGGAGTAGGGTTCATTCTGAACTCTTCGGTCGAAAAGTGTCCCCGCGTAAGTTGATTTAAATAATTTTCTTTTGGTTTCTCCTTTTCTTGGACCATAAACAAGTTGGTCTTTGATTTAACACTCTGATCTCCCCCAAATACTACCCATCCTAGTCGGATTTCTTGGGCAATCGGCTCGTGAGGCTTTCCCTCTCGGTGGCTAGTTCCGCGTATGAGATGGGAGTGCGGCAGTCCAAGAAGCACCGTAGGTAGTGCATTCTTGTAGCTCTCGAGCTTTATCCCTCTTAAATGTGCATATCTTTTTGCTAACATATTCACGTCTACAGTTTGAAGCGGGAGGTCGAGTTCGTCCACGCTTCGCAACCCTTTGATATCGAACACCATTCCGTTCGTACCTTCCATTTTTACGTCGACCGTTTGACTATTTTTGTCTTCATGGGTATTCCCGTTTGTCCATGATAGGGTCAACGGTTTCTTTGACCCAGTTAAGTTCAGTTTCTTCCGTGTTTCGTTCAGAATTAGACTCGTGGAAGAACCCGAGTCAATAAATGCATGCGTACGTACAATTTTGTTTTGATTCCGTAGGCATACGGGAATAATTTGGTAAAAGAGTTGCTGTTTGTTTTTGAGAACGTTAACAGCGCTCATATTATCGCGGCGGGCGCGGTTCTGCCACTCAGCGGTTTCGTTTCGGTGAAGCGCTGTGTGGTGTTTTTTGCCGCAGCCGTAAACCTTACACTGCGGAGGCAGACGGCAATTTTGGGCGATGTGGTTGTTGTGCTGACAACAATTTGCACATACGTTACTTCGCTTTAGAATGCTCCACTTCTCGTCCACTGACCTGCCGTATAATTGTTTGCAACGGAGCGTCTCGTGTTGATACCCACATAGCAAGCACCCCCTTGACCTAGGACAACTTTTGGGTGTCATGTGGCGGGTGTCATTTTTTTATTCTTCTTCGCTGGCTACCAGAACCGTAGCCAAGTCTTCGGATGGTTTCAGCCATTTAGCGAAGTCCAAAAGGGTTGTAAGTTTGTTTTCTTTGGAAAGTGAATCGGCGAGCCATTTGTTTCGTAAGTCAACCGGCAGCCTGGCGACGAGGTCTTTAAGAAGCCTTCTGTCGTTAAGGTATTCGCCTTGCTTGAGCATCGTCATATTATCGATCAAGTCATGGAGCGCGTTTGAAAATCTTATAAATGATGCTGGATTGTCTAGCGAGGGATTTTTAACGGCCAGCAATTCGTTCAACAGTGCTGAGTAAATATTGTCTGGATTGCCATAGAGTCTTTCCAGACGTTTAAGAATTTCGGTAACATTGTCAGAGTTCAGCATCAGCCCGCTAACTGAGCGTAGTGCATCACCCTTTAGGTGCTTTTGTAGCCTGGTGAGGTTCTCTAGATTCGAAAAATTACCGGCCTTCGTGGTTTCGTCGTACATACGTTTAAAACGCGGCCAAGTCTTGTAGCTTCCGCAAAAGTCTGGAAGCTCGGAAAGTGCTGTTTTGTCCGTTTTTTTCGTCCATGCCTTTACCATTGAGGCGATGCTTTCTGCAAGCAATTTAACATCCTCATTTGCGGTTGAATTATGACCTGGCTCATATATGAAGCTTCTGGTCTCTTCAGCTTCCTCTTGTGCCCTTTTTACTTCCTCTTGAAGCCTTTCTATTTCCTGCTCTATCTTGACTGCTTTTTCCCTTTCTACTTTCTCTTTGTCTATTTTCTCCTGTAATAATTTTTGTGTCTGCATCAGAGCTTCTCGGCTCTCTTTCCTTTCTTCTGCGGCGTTCTTGCTCTTAGGGCAGATAAAACCCTTTGCGACTGCCTTGAACTTCAGCGCTTCCACGCATGATTGGTGAAGAAACCGATCGCACTCTACGCAATGGATCAGTTTATTCCAATCATCGGAATTTGCGCATAACTTGCAATTCCCATTCGGATTTTGTTTATAATTAACCTCCATGTTACTTACTGCGCTGGCTTTCTCGGGCTCGTTGGTTGGTCGCGTTCCGCGTACTGCCTATGTTGGGTAGATCGCTTTTCGCCGCCGACTGTTCCGCGATGTCTCGCCTGGTCTTCTCCGGCGGCCGTCTGCCGATGGATCGTTCGCCCGGTCTTCTCCGCCGGTCGTCCGCCAGTAGATCGCTCGCCCGGTCCTCTCCGCCGGCCGTACACCGGATGATCGTTCGCCTGGCTCTCTCCGCCGGCCGTCTGCCGATGGATGTCTTGTCCGCCGGCCGTCCGCCGATGGATGCCTTCTCCGCCGGCCGTCCGCCGATGGATGTCTTGTCCGCCGGCCGTCCGCCGATGGATGTCTTGTCCGCCGGCCGTCCGCCGATGGGTCTTGCTTGTACTTCGCTGCCTTGGGCCTTTGGCCGCCGTAGAATTTCTTTGGTCTCCCTGGACCAACTGCCGAATTTGGCCGGATCTTCCTCCGGTCCTAACGTGCAACCTCGTTGCTTGATCGCTCGTTCTTCCTCGCGTCACTCACGAACCAGGCAGATTATACGGGGTTCAACTTCCCGGGTAACTCTGGTTCTGGTGAAACCACTCGAGGGTGAGTATTTCTACTTTGGACAGATCTCGCTGGAGCCTCCAAATGTTGCGCTTAACGCTTTCTTTCGACTGGTGGCACTTCCACCGACGAAAGCACTATGCTGCGAGTTGTCGTTTAGTAGAATACTGCTTTATTCAACTCTACGATGCGCTTATATACCTAAATTCTTACGACTATGCTTAACGCTTTAAACCTAGTCAGCATGCCGGCACGGCGGCGTTTTTATCATCATAGATGGTGCAACGCAGCCAAACCGTTCCGATCGTACGATCGGCGGTTGGCTGCGATGACCTATTAAGCTGTTTCGCGTCGTCAGCGACACTCATGTTGCATCGCCTCATTCTCTCTAAAGTCACTTTAAGCACCTTCTAAACCTCATTTTGCATCGCCTCATTCTCTTTAAAGACACTTTAAGCACCTTCTAAACCTCATTTTGCATCGTCTCATTCTCTTTAAAGACACTTTAAGCACCTTCTAAACACCATTTTGCATCGTCTCATTCTCTCTAAAGTGACTTTAAGCACCTTCTAAACCTCATTTTGCATCGTCTCATTCTCCTTAAAGACACTTTGAGCACCTTCTAAACACCATTTTGCATCGTCTCATTCTCTCTAAAGTCACTTTAAGCACCTTCTAAACCTCATGTTGCATCGTCTCATTCTCTTTAAAGACACTTTAAGCACCTTCTAAACCTCATTTTGCATCGTCTCATTCTCTTTAAAGTCACTTTAAGCACCTTCTAAACCTCATTTTGCATCGTCTCATTCTCTCCAAAGTCAGTTTAAGCACCTTCTAAACTTCATTTTGCATCGTCTGATTCTCTTTAAAGACACTTTAAGCACCTTCTAAACACCATTTTGCATCGTCTCATTATCTCTAAAGACACTTTAAGCACCTTCTAAACCTCATTTTGCATCGTCTCATTCTCTTTAAAGACACTTTAAGCTCCTTCTAAACCTCATTTTGCATCGTCTCATTCTCTTTAAAGACACTTTAAGCACCTTCTAAACCTCATTTTGCATCGTCTCATTCTCTTTAAAGTCACTTTAAGCACCCTCTAAACACCATTTTACATGGTCTTATTCTCTTTAAAGTCACTTTAAGCACCATCTAAACCTCATTTCGCATCGTCTCATTCTCTCTAAAGTCACTTTAAGCACCTTCCAAATACCATTTTGCATCGTCTAATTCTCCTTAAAGACACTTTAAGCACCTTCTAAACCTCATTTTGCATCGTCTCATTCTCTCTAAAGACACGTTAAGCACCTTGTAAACCTCATTTTGCATCGTCTCATTCTCTTTAAAGACACTTTAAGCACCTTCTAAACCTCATTTTGCATCGTCTCATTCTCTTTAAAGTCACTTTAAGCACCTTCTAAACCTCATTTTGCATCGTCTCATTCTCCTTAAAGACACTTTAAGCACCTTCTAAACACCATTTTGCATCGTCTCATTCTCTCTAAAGTCACTTTAAGCACCTTCTAAACCTCATTTTGCATCGTCTCATTCTCTTTAAAGACACTTTAAGCACCTTCTAAACCTCATTTTGCATCGTCTTATTCTCTCTAAAGTCACTTTAACCACCTTCTAAACCTCATTTTGCATCGTCTCATTCTCCTTAAAGACACTTTAAGCACCTTCTGAACACCATTTTGCATCGTCTCATTCTCTCTAAAGTCACTTTAAGTACCTTCTAAACCTCATTTTGCATCGTCTCATTCTCTTCAAAGACACTATAAACACCTTCTATCCACCATTTTGCATCGTCTCATTCTCTCTAAAGACACTTTAAGCACCTTCTAAACCTCATTTTGCATCGTCTCATTCTCTTTAAAGTCACTTTAAGCACCTTCTAAACCTCATTTTGCATCGTCTCATTCTCTTTAAAGACACTTTAAGCACCTTCTAAACCTCATTTTGCATCGTCTCATTCTCTTTAAAGACACTTTAAGCACCTTCTAAACCTCATTTTGCATCGTCTTATTCTCTCTAAAGTCACTTTAAGCACCTTCTAAACCTCATTTTGCATCGTCTCATTCTCCTTAAAGACACTTTAAGCACATTCTAAACCTCATTTTGCATCGTCTCATTCTCTCTAAAGACACTTTAAGCACCTTCTATACCTCATTTTGCATCGTCTCATTCTCTTTAAAGACACTTTAAGCACCTTCTAAACCTCATTTTGCATCGTCTCATTCTCTCTAAAGTCACTTTAAGCACCTTCTAAACCTCATTTTGCATCGTCTGATTCTCTTCAAAGACACTATAAGCACCTTCTATACACCATTTTGCATCGTCTCATTCTCTCTAAAGACACTTTAAGCACCTTCTAAACCTCATTTTGCATCGTCTCATTCTCGTTAAAGTCACTTTAAGCACCTTCTAAACCTCATTTTGCATCGTCTCATTCTCTTTAAAGACACTTTAAGCACCTTCTAAACACCATTTTGCATCGTCTCATTCTCTTTATAGACATTTTAAGCACCTTCTAATTTTGCATCGTCTGATTCTCTTTAAAGACACTTTAAGCACCTTCTCCACCTCATTTTGCATCGTCTAATTCTACTTAAAGACACTTTAAGCACCTTCTAAACACCATTTTGCATCGTCTCATTCTCTCTAAAGTCACTTTAAGCACCTTCTAAACCTTATTTTGCATCGTCTCATTCTCTTTAAAGACACTTTAAGCACCTTCTAAACCTCATTTTGCATCGTCTCATTCTCTCTAAAGTCACTTAAAGCACCTTCTAAACCTCATTTTGCATCGTCTCATTCTCTCGAAAGTCACTTTAAGCACCTTCTAAACCTCATTTTGCATCGTCTTATTCTCTTTTAAGACACTTTAAGCACCTTCTAAACCTCATTTTGCATCGTCTGATTCTCTCTAAAGTCACTTTAAGCACCTTCCAAACCTCATTTTGCATCGTCTCATTCTCTCTAAAGTCACTTTAAGCACCTTCTAAACCTCATTTTGCATCGTCTTATTCTCTCTTAAGTCACTTTAAGCACCTTCTAAACACCATTTTGCATCGTCTCATTCTCTTTAAAGTCCCTATAAGCATCTTCTAAACCTCATTTAGCATCGTCTCATTCTCTCTAAAGTCACTTTAAGCACCTTCCAAACCTCAGTTTGCATCGTCTTATTCTCTTTAAAGTCACATTAAGCACCTTCTAAACCTCATTTTGCATAGTCTCATTCACTCTAAGGACACTTTAAGCACCTTCTAAACACCATTTTGCATCGTCTCATTCTCTTTAAAGTCACTTTGAGCACCTTCTAAACCTCATTTTACATCGTCTCATTCTCTCTAAAGTCACTTTAAGCACCTTCTAAACCTCATTTTGCATCGTCTCATTCTCTTTAAAGACACTTTAAGCACCTTCTAAACCTCATTTTGCATCGTCTCATTCTCTTAAAAGACATTTTATGCACCTTCTAAACCTCATTTTGCATCGTCTGATTCTCTTTAAAGACACTTTAAGCACCTTCTCCACCTCATTTTGCATCGTCTAATTCTACTTAAAGACACTTTAAGCACCTTCTAAACACCATTTTGCATCGTCTCATTCTCTCTAAAGACACGTTAAGCACCTTGTAAACCTCATTTTGCATCGTCTCATTCTCTTTAAAGACACTTTAAGCACCTTCTAAACCTCATTTTGCATCGTCTCATTCTCTTTAAAGTCACTTTAAGCACCTTCTAAACCTCATTTTGCATCGTCTCATTCTCCTTAAAGACACTTTAAGCACCTTCTAAACACCATTTTGCATCGTCTCATTCTCCCTAAAGTCACTTTAAGCACCTTCTAAACCTCATTTTGCATCGTCTCATTCTCTTTAAAGACACTTTAAGCACCTTCTAAACCTCATTTTGCATCGTCTTATTCTCTCTAAAGTCACTTTAACCACCTTCTAAACCTCATTTTGCATCGTCTCATTCTCCTTAAAGACACTTTAAGCACCTTCTGAACACCATTTTGCATCGTCTCATTCTCTCTAAAGTCACTTTAAGTACCTTCTAAACCTCATTTTGCATCGTCTCATTCTCTTCAAAGACACTATAAACACCTTCTATACACCATTTTGCATCGTCTCATTCTCTCTAAAGACACTTTAAGCACCTTCTAAACCTCATTTTGCATCGTCTCATTCTCTTTAAAGTCACTTTAAGCACCTTCTAAACCTCATTTTGCATCGTCTCATTCTCTTTAAAGACACTTTAAGCACCTTCTAAACCTCATTTTGCATCGTCTCATTCTCTTTAAAGACACTTTAAGCACCTTCTAAACCTCATTTTACATCGTCTCATTCTCTCTAAAGACACTTTAAGCACCTTCTAAACCTCATTTTGCATCGTCTCATTCTCGTTAAAGTCACTTTAAGCACCTTCTAAACCTCATTTTGCATCGTCTCATTCTCTTTAAAGACACTTTAAGCACCTTCTAAACACCATTTTGCATCGTCTCATTCTCTTTATAGACATTTTAAGCACCTTCTAATTTTGCATCGTCTGATTCTCTTTAAAGACACTTTAAGCACCTTCTCCACCTCATTTTGCATCGTCTAATTCTACTTAAAGACACTTTAAGCACCTTCTAAACACCATTTTGCATCGTCTCATTCTCTCTAAAGTCACTTTAAGCACCTTCTAAACCTCATTTTGCATCGTCTCATTCTCTTTAAAGACACTTTAAGCACCTTCTAAACCTCATTTTGCATCGTCTTATTCTCTCTTAAGTCACTTTAAGCACCTTCTAAACACCATTTTGCATCGTCTCATTCTCTTTAAAGTCCCTATAAGCATCTTCTAAACCTCATTTTGCATCGTCTCATTCTCTTTAAAGACACTTTAAGCACCTTCTAAACCTCATTTTGCATCGTCTCATTCTCTTTAAAGACATTTTATGCACCTTCTAAACCTCATTTTGCATCGTCTGATTCTCTTTAAAGACACTTTAAGCACCTTCTCCACCTCATTTTGCATCGTCTCATTCTCCTTAAAGACACTTTAAGCACCTTCTAAACACTATTTTGCATCGTCTCATTCTCTCTAAAGTCACTTTAAGCACCTTCTAAACCTCATTTTGCATCGTCTCATTCTCTTTAAAGACACTTTAAGCACCTTCTAAACCTCATTTTGCATCGTCTCATTCTCTCTAAAGTCACTTAAAGCACCTTCTAAACCTCATTTTGCATCGTCTCATTCTCTCGAAAGTCACTTTAAGCACCTTCTAAACCTCATTTTGCATCGTCTTATTCTCTTTTAAGACACTTTAAGCACCTTCTAAACCTCATTTTGCATCGTCTAATTCTCTCTAAAGTCACTTTAAGCACCTTCCAAACCTCATTTTGCATCGTCTCATTTTCTTTAAAGTCACTTTAACCACCTTCTAAACCTCATTTTGCATCGTCTTATTCTCTCTTAAGTCAATTTAAGCACCTTCTAAACACCATTTTGCATCGTCTCATTCTCTTTAAAGTCCCTTTAAGCATCTTCTAAACCTCATTTTGCATCGTCTCATTCTCTCTAAAGTCACTTTAAGCACCTTCTAAACCTCAGTTTCCATCGTCTTATTAGCTTTAAAGTCATTTTAAGCACCTTCTAAACCTCATTTTGCATCGTCTCATTCACTCTAAAGTCACTTTAAGCACCTTCTAAACACCATTTTGCATCGTCTCATTCACTCTAAAGTCACTTTAAGCACCTTCTAAACCTCATTTTGCATCGTCTCATTCTCTCTAAAGTCACTTTAAGCACCTTCTAAATACCATTTTGCATCGTCTCATTCTCCTTAAAGACACTTTAAGCACCTTCTAAACCTCATTTTGCATCGTCTCATTCTCTCTAAAGTCACTTTAAGCACCTTCTAAACCTCATTTTGCATCGTCTCATTCTCTTTAAAGACACTTTAAGCACCTTGTAAACACCATTTTGCATCGTCTCATTCTCTTTAAAGACACTTTAAGCACCTTCTAAACCTCATTTTGCATCGTCTCATTCTCTTTAAAGTCACTTTAAGCACCTTCTAAACCTCATTTTGCATCGTCTCATTCTCTTTAAAGACACTTTAAGCACCTTCTAAACTTCATTTTGCATCGTCTTATTCTCTCTAAAGTCACTTTAACCATCTTCTAAACCTCATTTTGCATCGTCTCATTCTCCTTAAAGACACTTTAAGCACCTTCTGAACACCATTTTGCATCGTCTCATTCTCTCTAAAGTCACTTTAAGCACCTTCTAAACCTCATTTTGCATCGTCTCATTCTCTTTTAAGACACTTTAAGCACCTTCTAAACCTCATTTTGCATCGTCTCATTCTCTTTAAAGACACTTTAAGCACCTTCTAAACCTCATTTTGCATCGTCTCATTCTCTTTAAAGTCACTTTAAGCACCTTCTAAACCTCATTTTGCATCGTCTCATTCTCTTTAAAGACACTTTAAGTACCTTCTAAACCTCATTTTGCATCGTCTCATTCTCTTTAAAGACACTTTAAGCACCTTCTAAACCTCATTTTGCATCGTCTTATTCTCTCTAAAGTCACTTTAAGCACCTTCTAAACCTCATTTTGCATCGTCTCATTCTCCTTAAAGACACTTTAAGCACATTCTAAACCTCATTTTGCATCGTCTCATTCTCTCTAAAGACACTTTAAGCACCTTCTATACCTCATTTTGCAACGTCTCATTCTCTTTAAAGACACTTTAAGCACCTTCTAAACCTCAGTTTGCATCGTCTTATTAGCTTTAAAGTCTTTTTAAGCACCTTCTAAACCTCATTTTGCATCGTCTCATTCACTCTAAAGTCACTTTAAGCACCTTCTAAACACCATTTTGCATCGTCTCATTCACTCTAAAGTCACTTTAAGCACCTTCTAAATACCATTTTGCATCGTCTCATTCTCCTTAAAGACACTTTAAGCACCTTCTAAACCTCATTTTGCATCGTCTCATTCTCTCTAAAGTCACTTTAAGCACCTTCTAAACCTCATTTTGCATCGTCTCATTCTCTTTAAAGACACTTTAAGCACCTTGTAAACCTCATTTTGCATCGTCTCATTCTCTTTAAAGACACTTTAAGCCCCTTCTAAACCTCATTTTGCATCGTCTCATTCTCTTTAAAGTCACTTTAAGCACCTTCTAAACCTCATTTTGCATCGTCTCATTCTCTTTAAAGACACTTTAAGCACCTTCTAAACCTCATTTTGCATCGTCTCATTCTCTCTAAAGTCACTTTAACCATCTTCTATACCTCATTTTGCATCGACTCATTCTCCTTAAAGACACTTTAAGCACCTTCTGAACACCATTTTGCATCGTCTCATTCTCTCTAAAGTCACTTTAAGTACCTTCTAAACCTCATTTTGCATCGTCTCATTCTCTTCAAAGACACTATAAACACCTTCTATACACCATTTTGCATCGTCTCATTCTCTCTAAAGACACTTTAAGCACCTTCTAAACCTCATTTTGCATCGTCTCATTCTCTTTAAAGACACTTTAAGCACCTTCTAAACCTCATTTTGCATCGTCTCATTCTCTTTAAAGACACTTTAAGTACCTTCTAAACCTCATTTTGCATCGTCTCATTCTCTTTAAAGACACTTTAAGCACCTTCTAAACCTCATTTTGCATCGTCTCATTCTCTCTAAAGACACTTTAAGCACCTTCTATACCTCATTTTGCATCGTCTCATTCTCCTTAAAGACACTTTAAGCACCTTCTAAACCTCATTTTGCATCGTCTCATTCTCTTTAAAGACACTTTAAGCACCTTCTAAACCTCATTTTGCATCGTCTTATTCTCTCTAAAGTCACTTTAAGCACCTTCTAAACCTCATTTTGCATCGTCTCATTCTCCTTAAAGACACTTTAAGCACATTCTAAACCTCATTTTGCATCGTCTCATTCTCTTTAAAGACACTTTAAGCCCCTTCTAAACCTCATTTTGCATCGTCTCATTCTCTTTAAAGTCACTTTAAGCACCTTCTAAACCTCATTTTGCATCGTCTCATTCTCTTTAAAGACACTTTAAGTACCTTCTAAACCTCATTTTGCATCGTCTCATTCTCTTTAAAGACACTTTAAGTACCTTCTAAACCTCATTTTGCATCGTCTCATTCTCTTCAAAGACACTATAAACACCTTCTATACACCATTTTGCATCGTCTCATTCTCTCTAAAGACACTTTAAGCACCTTCTAAACCTCATTTTGCATCGTCTCATTCTCTTTAAAGTCACTTTAAGCACCTTCTAAACCTCATTTTGCATCGTCTTATTCTCTTTAAAGACACTTTAAGTACCTTCTAAACCTCATTTTGCATCGTCTCATTCTCTCTAAAGACACTTTAAGCACCTTCTAAACCTCATTTTGCATCGTCTCATTCTCTTTAAAGTCACTTTAAGCACCTTCTAAACCTCATTTTGCATCGTCTCATTCTCTTTAAAGACACTTTAAGTACCTTCTAAACCTCATTTTGCATCGTCTCATTCTCTTTAAAGACACTTTAAGCACCTTCTAAACCTCATTTTGCATCGTCTTATTCTCTCTAAAGTCACTTTAAGCACCTTCTAAACCTCATTTTGCATCGTCTCATTCTCCTTAAAGACACTTTAAGCACATTCTAAACCTCATTTTGCATCGTCTCATTCTCTCTAAAGACACTTTAAGCACCTTCTATACCTCATTTTGCAACGTCTCATTCTCTTTAAAGACACTTTAAGCACCTTCTAAACCTCAGTTTGCATCGTCTTATTAGCTTTAAAGTCTTTTTAAGCACCTTCTAAACCTCATTTTGCATCGTCTCATTCACTCTAAAGTCACTTTAAGCACCTTCTAAACCTCATTTTGCATCGTCTCATTCTCTCTAAAGTCACTTTAAGCACCTTCTAAATACCATTTTGCATCGTCTCATTCTCCTTAAAGACACTTTAAGCACCTTCTAAACCTCATTTTGCATCGTCTCATTCTCTCTAAAGTCACTTTAAGCACCTTCTAAACCTCATTTTGCATCGTCTCATTCTCTTTAAAGACACTTTAAGCACCTTGTAAACCTCATTTTGCATCGTCTCATTCTCTTTAAAGACACTTTAAGCCCCTTCTAAACCTCATTTTGCATCGTCTCATTCTCTTTAAAGTCACTTTAAGCACCTTCTAAACCTCATTTTGCATCGTCTCATTCTCTTTAAAGACACTTTAAGCACCTTCTAAACCTCATTTTGCATCGTCTCATTCTCTCTAAAGTCACTTTAACCATCTTCTATACCTCATTTTGCATCGACTCATTCTCCTTAAAGACACTTTAAGCACCTTCTGAACACCATTTTGCATCGTCTCATTCTCTCTAAAGTCACTTTAAGTACCTTCTAAACCTCATTTTGCATCGTCTCATTCTCTTCAAAGACACTATAAACACCTTCTATACACCATTTTGCATCGTCTCATTCTCTCCAAAGACACTTTAAGCACCTTCTAAACCTCATTTTGCATCGTCTCATTCTCTTTAAAGTCACTTTAAGCACCTTCTAAACCTCATTTTGCATCGTCTCATTCTCTTTAAAGACACTTTAAGTACCTTCTAAACCTCATTTTGCATCGTCTCATTCTCTTTAAAGACACTTTAAGCACCTTCTAAACCTCATTTTGCATCGTCTCATTCTCTCTAAAGACACTTTAAGCACCTTCTATACCTCATTTTGCATCGTCTCATTCTCCTTAAAGACACTTTAAGCACCTTCTAAACCTCATTTTGCATCGTCTCATTCTCTCTAAAGTCACTTTAAGCACCTTCTAAACCTCATTTTGCATCGTCTGATTCTCTTGAAAGATACTATAAGCACCTTCTATACACCATTTTGCATCGTCTCATTCTCTCTAAAGACACTTTAAGCACCTTCTAAACCTGATTTTGCATCGTCTCATTCTCGTTAAAGTCACTTTAAGCACCTTCTAAACCTCATTTTGCATCGTCTCATTCTCTTTAAAGACACTTTAAGCACCTTCTAAACCTCATTTTACATCGTCTGATTCTCTCTAAAGTCACTTAAAGCACCTTCTAAACCTCATTTTGCATCGTCTCATTCTCTCGAAAGTCACTTTAAGCACCTTCTAAACCTCATTTTGCATCGTCTTATTCTCTTTAAAGACACTTTAAGCACCTTCTAAACCTCATTTTGCATCGTCTGATTCTCTCTAAAGTCACTTTAAGCACCTTCCAAACCTCATTTTGCATCGTCTCATTCTCTCTAAAGTCACTTTGAGCACCTTCTAAACCTCATTTTGCATCGTCTCATTCTCTCTAATGTCACTTAAAGCAACTTCTAAACCTCATTTTGCATCGTCTCATTCTCTCGAAAGTCACTTTAAGCACCTTCTAAACACCATTTTGCATCGTCTCATTCACTCTAAAGTCACTTTAAGCACCTTCTAAACACCATTTTGCATCGTCTCATTCTCTTTAAAGTCACTTTAAGCTCCTTCTAAACCTCATTTGGCATCGTCTTATTCTCTTTAAAGACACTTTAAGCACCTTCTAAACCTCATTTTGTATCGTCTCATTCTCTTTAAAGACACCTTAAGCACCTTCTAAACCTCATTTTGCATCGTCTCATTCTCTTTAAAGACACTTTGAGCACCTTCTAAACCTCATTTTGCATCGTCTTATTCTCTTTAAAGACACTTTAAGCACCTTCTAAACCTCATTTTGCGTCGTCTCATTCTCTTTAAAGACACTATAAGCACCTTCTAAACACCATTGTGCATCGTCTCATTCTCTTTAAAGACACTTTGAGCACCTTCTAAACCTCATTTTACATCGTCTCATTCTCTCTAAAGTCACTTTAAGCACCTTCTAAACCTCATTTTGCATCGTCTCATTCTCTTTAAAGACACTTTAAGCACCTTCTAAACACCATTTTGCATCGTTTTATTCTCTTTAAAGACATTTTAGCACCTTCTAAACCTCATTTTGCATCATCTCATTCTCTTTAAACACACTTTAAGCACCTTCTAAACCTCATTTTGCATCGTCTCATTCTCTCTAAAGTCCCTTTAAGCACCTTCTAAACCTCATTTTGCATCGTCTAATTCTCTCTAAAGTCATTTTAGGCACCTTCTAAACCTCATTTTGCATCGTCTCATTCTCTCTAAAGTCACTTAAAGCACCTTCTAAACCTCATTTTACATCGTCTTATTCTCTTCGAAGACACTTTAAGCACCTTCTAAACCTCATTTTGCATCGTCTTATTCTCTTTAAAGTCACTTTAAGCACCTTCTAAACCTCATTTTGCATCGTCTGATTCTCTCTAAAGTCACTTTAAGCACCTTCTAAACCTCATTTTGCATCGTCTCATTCTCTCTAAAGTCTCTTTAAGCACCTTCTAAACCTCATTTTTCATCGTCTCATTCTCGTTAAAGACACTTTAAGCACCTTCTAAACACCATTTTGCATCGTCTCATTCTCTTTAAAGTCACTTTAAGCACCTTCTAAACACCATTTTGCATCGTCTCATTCCCTTAAAAGTCTCTTTAAGCACCTTCTAAACCTCATTATGCATAGTCTTATTTTCTCTAAAGTCAGTTTAAGCACCTTCTAAACATTATTTTGCATCGTCTAATTCTCTTTAAAGTCACTTTAAGCACCTTCTAAACCTCATTTTCCATCGTCTCATTCTCTTTAAAGAAACTTTAAGCACCTTCTAAACCTCATTTTGCATCGTCTCATTCTCTTTAAAGACACTTTAAGCACCTTCTAAATACCATTTTGCATCGTCTCATTCTCTCTAAAGTCACTTTAAGTACCTTCTAAACCTCATTTTGCATCGTCTCATTCTCTCTAAAGTCACTTTAAGCACCTTCTAAACCTCATTTTGCATCGTCTCATTCTCCTTAAAGTCACTTTAAGCACCTTCTAAACCTCATTTTGCATCGTCCTATTCTCTCTAAAGTCACTTTAAGCACCTTCTAAACCTCATTTTGCATCGTCTCATTCTCTTTAAAGACACTTTAAGCTCCTTCTAAACACCATTTTGCATCGTCTCATTCTCTTTAGAGACACTTTAAGTACCTTCTAAACCTCATTTTGCATCGTCTCATTCTCCTTAAAGTCACTTTAAGCACCTTCTAAACCTCATTTTGCATCGTCCTATTCTCTCTAAAAACACTTTAAGCACCTTCTAAACCTCATTTTGCATCGTCTTATTCTCTTTAAAGACACTTTAAGCACCTTCTTAATCTCATTTTACATCGTCTAATATTTAAAGACATTTTAAGCACCTTCTAAACCTCATTTTGCATCGTCTCATTCTCTCTAAAGACACTTTAAGCGCCTTCAAAACAACATTTTGCATCGTCTCACTCTCTCTAAAGACACTTTAAGCACCTTCTAAACCTCATTTTGCTTCGTCTCATTCTCTCTAAAGACACTTTAAGCACCTTCTAAACCTCATTTTGCATCGTCTCATTCTCTCTAAAGACACTTTAAGCACCTTCTAAACCTCATTTTGCATCGTCTCATTCTCTCTAAAGACACTTTAAGCACCTTCTTAACCTCATTTTGAATCGTCTCATTCTCTCTAAAGACACTTTAAGCACCTTCTAAACCTAATTTTGCATCGTCTTATTCTCTCTAAAGACACTATAAGCACCTTCTAAACCTCATTTTGCATCGTCTCATTCTCTCTAAAGACAGTTTAAGCACCTTCTAAACCTGATTTTGCATCGTCTCATTCTCTCTAAAGACACTTTAAGCACCTTCTAAACCTCATTTTTCATCGTCTCATCCTCTTTAAAGACACTTTAAGCACCTTCTAAACCTCATTTTCAACTAGCGATGACCCGATCGTCTGCAATGATTGCGGCGGTCATTTTCACCACCTGTGCGCCGATCTGACTAAATCGGTTGCAAAGGCGATTAAAAAGTCGAAAAATGTTATGTTTAAGTGCGATACTTGTATCGCTTGCAATAAGAAACCGGGCATGCAGGATGTAGTGGTGGGAGAAAGCCGACCGTCAAGCGGAGAGCAATCCCAAGCCCTACAAGCAGCAGATTTTAAATTGTGTGCACTGATTGAGAGTGCTTTTAAGAAGGGACTGGAAGGAATGAAAAAAGAAGTGTGTGAGGCGGTGAAGCGCCAAGTTACATCAACTTTGCGCGATGCCACCACCACTACATTGAGAGCCCCTCCTGTACCGAAGGTTATCATTGAGAAGCCTTCGCCGGTGAGTGCTAAGGAGAAGGGGAGTGAGAGCTTTGCTACAGTAGTGGCCAAAAAAAGTGGGGCAGATAATAGTTTGAAAAATAAGGTTCAAACAATTATTAGTAATTTTGACGTGGGAAGAGCTAATACCAAGCCCACAGCAACCAAGAGTGTTGTGAAGGAGGCTGGCTCTGGGCCCAAAATAGGTAAAAAAGACGTGGCTAAAGTGGCAGAGCAAAAACTCTCCAAGTCTTTAGTAATTGTACCGAAGGTGGATCAATCTTGCGACAAGACAAAAGTTGATCTACGCGCCCGTTTGGATCAGAGGAAGCAGCAGGTTTCGGACTTCCGTAATGGTAGAAAAGGTCAGGTTTTTGTACAGTGTCCTGCATCCGCGTTAGATGAAGTTAGCAAGGAGGTGCAGTCCAAACTCGGGGATGCTTATTCCGTTCGTTTACCGTTGTCCAGAGAAAGGATAATGGGAATGACGGAGAAGTATTCTGGTGAGGATGTGATTGCACTTCTGAAGGAACAGAATGCAGGGATCCCGTTCGCGACACTGGAGCTTGTTGGAATGTACGAAAGTAGGTTCTACAAGTACCAGAAGTACAATGTCGTGATCGATGTAGACAAGGAATCGGCACAATGTCTAGAGGACCTCAAAAAGGTCAAAATAGGTTTTGACAGTTGTGCGATAAGCACTTCTGTTCATGTATTGCGATGTTTCCGGTGCGGGCAGTTTGGGCACAAGAGCACCGAGTGCAATAAGGAGGAAGCCTGCTCTAGGTGCAGTGGTGCACACAGGACGTCGGAATGTAAGTCGGCGGCCTTAAAATGTGTGAACTGCGTGTTGGCGGGTTCAAGGGGGAGCACGGAACATGCTGCTTTTAGTAGCGAGTGCCCCATATACAAAAAACAGGTATCAAAGATTGCTAAGCATTCCCAATAGCAGAGATTGCTGGGGATAGGACAGCGATATGAAATCATGTATTGCAATGTCGCTGGCCTATCGTCAAGCTATGTTCTGTTACGCGACTCGGTAGAAAGGATGCAACCCGCGTTGGTCCTTCTATCTGAGACGCATATAACGGAGTGCGAAGCATTTGATCAGTTTAGTATACCGGGGTACAGGGCCGTGTCCTGTTTGTCCCACTCACGACACACAGCGGGGGTTGCAGTTTATGCTGGGAACTCGGTTGCCTTGAAGGTGATTCTAAACGAGTCGCTGGAAGGCAACTGGTTTTTGGGGTTTACTGTGACTCGAGGCATGGCGGCTGCAAACTATGGCGTTCTGTATCACTCACCTAGTTCAAGTGACTCACGATTTGTCGAAATTCTGGAGGACTGGTTAGACAGATTTCTAGATTTTGGCATGCGTAATGTCTTGGTTGGGGACTTCAACATTGATTGGTTCAATGATGTGAGGTCCGAAAAATTGAAGAAACTTATGGACTCGGTGTGCCTGAAGCAGAAGGTTAGTGCAGCTACCCGTATTACGAAGAATAGCAGGACATTGATTGACCATGTGTACTGCAACACAGACTCAATTAGCGTGGTAACAGATGCTTGTGCAAAAATATCTGATCATGAAACTTTGCTTTTAAACTTGAATGATGAACGTTTCAGGACAGTTCAAAAACAAGTTAAATGCTGGAATAGGTACTCTAAAGAGGGTCTTTGTCAGGCAGTCACTTTGGGTCTACAGAGGGAAACTACAAATTTCCATGAAGCTGCAGATCTATTGAAGGATACACTAGAGAGTGCTATGAATAGTTTAGTTTATGAAAGGACCGTGGAGACTAGATACTCTGGCAGATGGTATACGTTGGCTCTGGAACGTCTAAAGCGGAAAAGAGACAAAGTGTACAAAAAATTTGTTCGGACTAATCTGGCTTCACATTGGTGTGAGTACACTAAGCTAAGAAACGAGTACAGTAGGTCTTTAAAAACTACTCGTGAGGAATACTTCAATAGGGAAATTAGCAAGCATCAGGGTAATAGTAGGGAACTTTGGAAACTTCTTAAAAGCATGTTGAAACCCGACGAGAATACAGCTTCATGTGTGAAATTCGATAATTTCGAGTCCGATGAGGCGGTGATCGCAGCAGGGTTCAACAACTTTTTTGTGAATAGCGTCACACTTGTTAACAGCAACATTCCGACGGTAGACGAACCAGTCGAGCTGAGACAAGGTGATGCTCCCAGGCATAGATTTTCTTTTCAACCAATTGACATGAGCAAGGTTAGGCAGATATGTTTTTACCTGACCAAAACGGCAGGAATAGGGAATGTAAATGCAAAAACTTTGCAGGATTGCTTTCATGTAGCGGGGGAGACGCTCCAGGATTTGATTAACCAATCGATGGAGAGGGGTGTTTTTCCGGAGACATGGAAGGAGTCATTGGTTGTACCTATTCCAAAGCTGACTGGAGCTATCAAAGCGGAAGAGTTCCGCCCCATCAACATGCTTCACACTGTCGAAAAGGTCCTGGAGGTTGTTATCAAAGACCAATTGGTGCAATACCTGGACCAGACCGGCCTGCTGGCCCGGGAGCAGTCGGGATATCGGGAAGGACATTCCTGTGAAACTGCACTGAACCTGGTGCTTGCGAAGTGGAAGGGGTTGATGGACAGTGGACAGCCGGTGCTTGCAGTTTTCTTGGATCTAAAGCGGGCATTTGAAACAATATCGAGACCCTTGTTGCTCACAACACTTCGACGATTCGGTATTGAGGGGAAGGAACTCAGTTGGTTCAGCGATTATCTGACAGGTAGAACCCAGAGGACAATTTTCAAAAAATCTGTTTCAGATCCGATTGAAAACACCCTTGGGGTTCCACAAGGAAGTGTTCTTGGACCAATTTTGTTTATCATGTATATAAATGACATGAAGCAGGTCTTACGTTCCTGCGAGATAAATCTTTTTGCTGATGACACAGTAATATTTATATCGCGAAAGGACGTGAAACAGGCAGAGTCCCTTTTAAATGCAGACTTGGTGGCTCTGGATGGCTGGTTGAAATACAAGAAACTCGCATTAAACATTAGTAAAACACACTACATGGTGATGTCGAGGAGGGAGTGGATCGGCCAGCTTTCCATTGCCATCAACACGGAACCAATTGACCGAGTCTCCCAGGTGAAATATTTGGGAGTCATTCTTGACGACGGACTTACATTCAGTGCACATATTGATGGGGTCATCGCTAAGGTGGCAAAGAAGTGTGGGGTGATAAGTAGACTGGGGAACAACCTAAATTTTTTTGGGAAAGTTCACCTCTACAAATCCATTATCTCACCACATTTTGATATTTGTCCATCAATATTGTTCCTCGGTAATCGGACACAGCTCAAAAGGTTGCAAAAAGTGCAAAATAGGGTAATGAGGTTAGTGTTGTGTTGTAGTCGGTACACGCCGTCTGCTGTTATGCTGGATGTCCTGCAATGGATGTCGGTAGAGCAGCGGATAGTGTATCAGACTATGATACTAATATTCAAACTCCTGAGGGGCTTGTTACCGGGGTACCTTGGAGAAAGAGTAGTTAGGGGTTCTGACGTTCACCGGTACAACACTCGAAGGGCTCATGATCCTAGAACGTCGAACTTTTCAACAGTATTTCCCAGAAATTCTTTGTTTTGTAAAGGTATACAATGGTATAACAGCATGCCTAGAGAGATTGCCGAGGCTGCAAACGTTCGCGAGTTCAAGCGCTTGTGTGCCGTGTACGTTAAGCAGGTTGTTTGTTTGTTTGTTTGTTTGTTTGTTTATTTCAGTATTCAAGTTGTCCGCCAGCAGACTTAACAACTTACTTATGCTAGAACTCCGCAGGGGAGAGGGTTACAAATAGGAGTATAGGGTGGGTTAGGATATAAGAGATTCTAGGAGGCAGGCTCTGAAGGAGGATAGTGGGATATGGTAGTCAAACAGATGGCTATGAGTATTAAAAAGACGCAGAGCGCGCAGAAGAGGATCGTTAAAACCGGCTGGAGTACGGCGTGTAGGAATGGATAAAGGTTGACGAGGGCGTAGACCGCGGGAAGGGACAGCGAGACCCACAGCAGAAAGGATATGAGGGGCATCAAACGCGTTGGAGAGGGTTGAGGCAATGAACATAATTTGCGCTAAGGTGCGTCGCGCTTCCAATGTTGTTAAACCCAGCATTTGACATCTAGATTCGTAGGGTGGCAAAGGGGAGGTGTTCCCCGCCCTACGAAATACGAATCGAGTAAACGATCGTTGGATCGCCTCTAACCTGTCGATACCAGATCTTGTAGTAGGGGCCCATAGAACAGCACAGTATTCTAAAATTGAGCGCACCAGCGAACAGAATAAAGTTTTGAGACAAAGTGGGTCGGAGATATCACTTGCCATACGTTTAATTAGGCCCAAAACTCTACGGGCCGAAGTGATGACGGCGTCGATGTGTGCCGAAAAGGTTAATCTACTATCGAGTAACACACCCAAGTCTTTAATCGTACTAACCCGGCTGAAATGAGTGTTGTCTAGGTAGTAAGTATGAAGGATCGGGGACCGAGAGTGGCAGAAGGATATGACATTACATTTTTCTGGACAGAGGCTCAGATTGTTCTCTGTACACCATACATTGAAAAGATTGAGATGCCTTTGCAAACTCATGCAGTCGCTGGGAGATGATATTGGCATAAAAATCTTGATGTCATCTGCGTAACACAAGAAATAGTCGGGGGGAAGGACAGCACTGATATCGTTAATATATAAAACGAAAAGTAAAGGGCTTAATACACTTCCTTGAGGGACCCCAGCTCCAGGGGAAAAAGGTTGAGAGAGATGAGATCCAAGTTTGACGCGAAATGAACGATTGCATATAAAAGACTCCAGCCATCCAACCATGGATATGCCGAATCCCATCTTGGACAGCTTATCAAGGAGACGCGCATGAGGGATGCGGTCAAATGCTGCTTTAAAATCAGTAAATACTGCATCTACTTGCAAACCGGCTTCAAATTTGGTGGAAATAAAAGTTGAAAAAGAGGTGTTAAGTAGCACCCAGTAGAATGTGCAATGTCTCGTAGTTGTCTATTGTGAAAATTTAATGTTTGTAAGCATCGCACTTGTCATCACGATCTCACAGATGATGATGATGAGATTTTTGTTTTGCAAATTTAAATGTAAATAAAAAAAAATGGAACAACATATCTTTGAGACACGCGCGCGTAAAAGTGGAAATTTGAAGTTGATCTTTCTGTAGGAACTGCATCAGTCGCTCTTGTGCAATCACGTGGCAGGCGCCTCGAATTCATCCATTGATGATATTTTCGACGTGACCAACTGTTTCACGGATAAGGTTTGCTTAATTTGCCAATCCTGGAAAGTGGTAACTCCCCTCCATATGTTGGATAAGGGAGATACCGGCTACACGAATAGGAGAGACCATTTTTTGGCCGTGCACTCCGGAGAGCGGTTCCACGACTAATGTCTTATGGAAGTTGTGCTAACCGCTGTACGCAAGGAAAAACGAGCTGACTGGTCTTTTTCGTGAAGGGTCACTTTGATCCCACCACTTCGTGATTTGCCTTGGATATTGCTTACAAATATCTTATGATAACTCCGCCATTCTCAAACCTGTGTTGGGGTAAGAGGTGGGACTCATCATCATTTTGCATCGTCTCATTCTCTCTAAAGACACTTTAAGCACCTTCTAAACCTCATTTTGCTTCGTCTTATTCTCTCTAAAGACACTTTAAGCACCTTCTAAACCTAATTTTGCATCGTCTAATTCTCTCTAAAGACACTTTAAGCACCTTCTAAACCTCATTTTGCATCGTCTCATTCTCTTTAAAGTCACTTTAAGCACCTTCTAAACCTCATTTTGCATCGTCTCATTCTCTTTAAAGACATTTTAAGCACCTTCTAAACCTCATTTTGCATCGTCTTATTCTCTTTAAAGACACTTTAAGCACCTTCTAAACCTCATTTTGCATCGTCTCATTCTCTCTAAAGACACTTTAAGCACCTTCTAAACCTCATTTTGCATCGTCTCATTCTCTCTAAAGACACTTTAAGTACCTTCTAAACCTCATTTTGCATCGTCTCATTCTCTCTAAAGACACTTTAAGCACCTTCTAAACCTCATTTTGCATCGTCTCATTCTCTCTAAAGTCACTTCAGGCACCTTCTAAACCTCATTTTGCATCGTCTCATTCTGTCTAAAAACACTTTGAGCACCGTCTAAACCTCATTTTGCATCGTCTCATTCTCTCTAAAGACACTTTAAGCACCTTCAAAACACCATTTCGCATCGTCTCATTCTCTCTAAAGACACTTTAAGCACCTTCTAAACCTCATTTTGCATCGTCTCATTCTCTCTAAGACACTTTAAGCACCTTCTTAACCTCATTTTGCATCGTCTCATTCTCCATAAAGACACTTTAAGCACCTTCTAAACCTCATTTTGCATCGTCTCATTCTCTCTAAAGACACTTTAAGCACCTTCTAAACCTCATTTTGCATCGTCTCATTCTCTCTAAAGACACTTTAAGCACCTTCTAAACCTCATTTTGCATCGTCTCATTCTCTCTAAAGACACTTTAAGCACCTTCTAAACCTCATTTTGCATCGTCTCATTCTCTCTAAGACACTTTAAGCACCTTCTAAACCTCATTTTGCATCGTCTCATTCTCTCTAAAGTAACTTCAGGCACCTTCTAAACCTCATTTTGCATCGTCTCATTCTCTCTAAAGACACTTTAAGCACCTTCAAAACACCATTTCGCATCGTCTCATTCTCTCTAAAGACACATTAAGCACCTTCTAAACCACATTTTGCATCGTCTCATTCTCGCTAAAGACACTTTAAGCACCTTCTAAACCTCATTTTGCATCGTCTCATTCTCTCTAAAGACACTTTAAGCACCTTCTAAACCTCATTTTGCATCGTCTCATTCTCTCTAAAGACACTTTAAGCACCTTCTAAACCTCATTTTGCATCGTCTCATTCTCTCTAAAGACACTTTAAGCACCTTCTAAACCTCATTTTGCATCGTCTCATTCTCTCTAAAGACACTTTAAGCACCTTCTTAACCTCATTTTGCATCGTCTCATTCTCCATAAAGACACTTTAAGCACCTTCTAAACCTCATTTTGCATCGTCTCATTCTCTCTAAAGACACTTTAAGCACCTTCTAAACCTCATTTTGCATCGTCTCATTCTCTCTAAAGACACTTTAAGCACCTTCTAAACCTCATTTTGCATCGTCTCATTCTCTCTAAAGTAACTTCAGGCACCTTCTAAACCTCATTTTGCATCGTCTCATTCTGTCTAAAAACACTTTGAGCACCGTCTAAACCTCATTTTGCATCGTCTCATTCTCTCTAAAGACACTTTAAGCACCTTCAAAACACCATTTCGCATCGTCTCATTCTCTCTAAAGACACATTAAGCACCTTCTAAACCACATTTTGCATCGTCTCATTCTCGCTAAAGACACTTTAAGCACCTTCTAAACCTCATTTTGCATCGTCTCATTCTCTCTAAAGACACTTTAAGCACCTTCTAAACCTCATTTTGCATCGTCTCATTCTCTCTAAAGACACTTTAAGCACCTTCTAAATCTCATTTTGCATCGTCTCATTCTCTCTAAAGACACTTTAAGCACCTTCTTAACCTCATTTTGCATCGTCTCATTCTCTCTAAGACACTTTAAGCACCTTCAAAACACCATTTTGCATCGTCTTATTCTCTCTAAAGACATTATAAGCATCTTCTAAAACTCATTTTGCTTCAACTCATCTTCTCTAAAGACACTTTAAGAACACTCAAAACACCTTCCTGCATCATCTTATTCCCTCAAAAGACTCTTTAAGCACCCTCAAAACACCTTCCTGCATCATCTCATCCTCTCTGAAAATAATTAAAGCATCCTCAATACACCTTCCAGCATCATCGCATTCTCTCTGAAACCTCATACCCTTCAAACAACTTCCTGCATCATCTCATCTACTCTAAAGAAACTTTAAGCATACTCAAAACACCTTCCTGCATCATCTCATTCACTCAGAAGACACTTTATGCACCCTCTTAACACCTTTCTGCATCATCTCATCCTATCTGAAGACACTTTAAGCACCCTCCAAACACCTTCCTGCATCATCTCATCTTCTCTGAAGATAATTTAAGCACCTTTAAAACACCTTCCTGCATCATCTCATTCCCTCTGAAGAAACTTTAAGCACCCTCAAAACACCTTCCTGCATCCTTTCATCTTCTCTGAAGACACTTTAAGCACCCTCAAAACAACTTCCTGCATCAAATCATTCCCTCTGAAGACAATTTAAGCACCCTCAAAACACCTTCCCGCATCATCTTATCCTCCCTGAAGACACTTTAAGCACCCTCAAAGCACATTCCCGCCTTATCTCATCATCTCTTAAGACACTTTAAGCACCCTCAAAACACCTTTCTGCATCATCTCATCCCCTTTACAGACACTTTAAGCACCCTCAAAGCACATTCCAGCATTATCTCATCAACTCTGAAGACACTTTAGGCACCCTCAAAACACCTTCCTGCATCATCTCATCCTCTATGCAGACACTTTAAGCACCCTCAAAACACCTTACTGCATCATCTCATCCTCTCTGAAGACACTTTAAGCACCCTCAAAACACCTTATTGCATCGTCTCATCCTCTCTGAAGACACTTTAATCACCCTCAAAACACCTTTCTGCATCATCTCATCTTCTCTAAGGACACTTTAAGCACCCTCAAAAAACTTTCCTTCATCATGTCATCCTCTCTGAAGACACTTTAAGCACCCTCAAAACACCTTCCTGCATCATCTCATCCCCTTTAAAGACACTTTAAGCACCCTTAAAACACCTTCCTGCATCCTCTCATCCTCTCTAAAGACACTTTAAGAACCCTCAAAACACCTTCCTGCGTCATCTCATCATCTCTGAAGACTCTTTAAGCACCCTCAAAACACCTTGCTGCATCATCTCATCCTCTCTGAAGACACTTTAAGCACCCTCAAAAAACCTTCCTGCATCATCTCATCCTCTCTGATGACACTTAAAGCTCCGTCCCAACATCTTCCTGCATCATCTCATCCTCTCTGAAGACACTTTGAGCACCCTCAAAACACCTTCCTGCATCATCTCATCCTCTCTAAAGACACTTTAAGCACCCTTAAAACACCATCCTGCATCATCTCATCCTCTCTATTGACACTTTAAGCACCCTCAAAACACCTTCCAGCTTCATCTCATCTTTTCTGAAGACACTTTAAGCACCCTAAAAGCACCTTCCTGCATCATCTCATCTTCTCTGAAGACACTTTAAGCACCCTCAAAACACCCTCCTGCATCATCTCATCCTCTCTGAAGACACTTTAAGCACCCTCAAAACACCTTCTTGCATCATCTTATCTTCTCTGAAGACACTTTGTCACGAATGGAAACAAGATCCTTAGGTGTAGGGTTGACACCGTTGACATTTGACAACAAGCCGGCGCAAACTACACCAATTAGGCCGATTACGCCGACCAACGATTACGCCGACCCAAGGTTGGCGAATAAAAGCGGGATAATTGTAGAGGCAGGGCTCATTAAAAGTTGTAAATCGATCGAGTGAATAAAGTTACTAAATTTGTGGTGCATCCACAAGCGACCAGAATTTAACCTTTTTTCTTAAACGATTTGCAACAATCATCCTATTTAATAATTTTCCTTCCGAAGGTCGACCATGGCCCAATAAACACGCGCGCGAAAAGTAACCCTTATTCGATCGATGCCTGATTCAATGTCGCTACTAATTCAAAATCAGAAAAATGGGCCTGTTAAGCAAAACCGACCCTTCTGTGCGTTGTTGTTGAAATTTTGTGCTGTTAGTGTGTGTAAGAGTGAGAGAAAGAAATAGGGAGAGGTTTAACGAGAAAATGAGAGAGAAAGAGAGAGACATACGGTAAAGATAGAGGCAGACATAGTGGGGAACAGAGAGACAACAATGGAAAGTATGACAAGGCGAGTCATTGGGATAGGGATAGATATAGCCAGAGAGAGAGAGAGATAAATAGAAAGAGAGAGGTAATGAGAAAGAGAAAGAGACAGTGTGAATGCGATGGGAGATGTGGTAGGCAAATTAAGAAAGAGTACGATGGAGAGAAGAGAGATTGTTGATGAGGGATGGAAGATGGGAGATGGAAGATGGGACATGGGAGATGGGACATGGGAGATGGGAAAGTTGGGGACAAAGAGTGGTAAACAAATAAAGAGCGGGATGAGAAGTGGGAGAGATATAGAGATAGAGCGAAAGAGAGAAAGAGAGAGAGAGAGAAAGAGAAAGAGAAAGAGAGGAAGAGAGATGAGATAAGAAAGAGAGAAAGAGAACGAAGTTGAAAAAGCGAAAAAGATAAAGAGAGCAACATTTAGAGAGCGAGAGAGAGAATGAGAGAGAGATAGGGAAAAGAAAGAAAGAGACAGAAAATGAGCGGCATAGGACGGTATGTCTAAGCTGACTTAGCGATTATGTGAGAAGGAGTGAGAACAATTGCGCTCGCATACAGGATTAGCTTACAACGCATCCAGTTGATTCGAACTCGCATCTCTATGCATGTGTTAACGGATCTACCACTACAAGAAAACAAAACAAGAACGTGAGCAGTGGGGATCGCTATCCGCAGCAGAGCATACGGTGGACCGATCCGAGACTGCAGTTGTGCGAGCAGAAAGAGTACAACGGGGAGAAGAAAGATTGAGAGATGGGAGAGAGAGGTAATGTGTTCACCGAAATCTTTTGAACAAACATTAAACATCATCGCAAACAACTATTTACCATGCGCTTGCAATCAATACCTGGTACGCAAATCATTGCAAATCTATTTGTCACTCGACGATTGAAAACACATTTACGCACATTTTGACAGTTGACTGACTAACTGACAGCATTTAACCGTTTGCAAAGGTTGCAGTACCCGGTTTCATGTGCTGCGAAGCACAGATACTGGTACAATATGCTGTAATTCGGTTCAAGTACCTGTCTTTGAAAAACCTCCAAATAACCGATCTGTTCGATAGACGCGCTTGGTTTGGTATTTGGTAACATTTTGCGATATAACAGTGCTTTTCATTTATATCGATGGGGACTTCAGTTAAGTGGTCGAACAGAGAACGGGTCAGATTATTGCGTAATTTTTGATCCCGCAATTTGTATTTGTATTTGAACCCGCTTACCGCTCGGCAATTGTCAACACAATTTACCTTCTGTAGTAAGACCTAGAAATTGTAACGGGGATGGGATGGAACCTACCAAAGGGCGGTTGGTGAGCAAGGGACTGCTGACGGGCCAGGTACCTGGCCTAAAAAACCTAGTCTAATATAAATAATCGTTAATCGCAGGTAGGATGCAAGATAGCGCATCGCGCCCGCACAACCGAGATGGGGAGTGTAATGCTTTTCGCGTCATTGTGAGAGCAAACGTGCACCAAAAGAGCGAAAGCAAGCCGTTCGCCCCACGCCGAGAGTCACAGTCAGAGGCGCGCAACCCGAACTCCACGCTAATCACACTCATCGGTTGTAAGCAAACAACGCTGCAGTGGTGCACGAGCACTGCCTCCGCTCTCACAGCGAATCGTTTCGCTCTGCTTTGAGACATTCGGTCTCTGAACGGGCGGATGAACAGAAACGGTGGAAACCGCCAAAGGTGCAAACACAGTGGAACTGCACGTCGGGATAAAAGTTTGAACTAAAAGTTTGTATTCATTTGAAAATAAATATGTTGTTTTATACTACAAGACAAAACAAAGAAATGGGTCTAAAATTTGTATCCCCTACGATCGCCGAGCAGTATTCAAAACAAATAAAATACACATTCAATTTCTTTTCTGCAGTTTTCCAACAGTTGCCCCATAGTGTAGCCGTCCTGGCATGCGCATGCGTATCACCGGTAGACCCGCTTGGACACCCGGCCATGCGCACCCAGGCACTTATACACCTGCTTAACGCGTTTGGCTCCAACTTTTCGTTGCGGTTTCGCATAAACTAAAAGTTATAGACAGATGGTTTCTTCTACAAAGTTATTTGTAAAGAAGATCGCTTTTATTTGAAATGTTGTTTGCAAAAATCTGTCAATCGGTTCAAAAGTTGCAAAATTACGAGATACTCCACATTTTTGCCAATTTTCCAAAGGGTTAAAGGACAATTTTTACAAACGACATTTCAAACGAAAGATCGCTTCAAGGCAACTCGGATTGTGCAAAAACATCTTTCTATCGTTTTTAGTTTAAGAGAGCTAGCTTAAGCTAGAGCTAGCTTTAGTGTAGCTTACCGACCAGAACAGAACGTTTCAGTACCGTTTGTGATGGTATACATCATGTGATGGTATGAGAATGTTTCGAGTATGTTGTGCATTTTCCTAAAATAAATTAAGATTCACGATAATTTTCAAGAATTTGGGAGTTGAACAAAATAAATTTACGCGCCACGGGGATGATTACTGTGCAGTGCTCTATTCATAGATTTATGTTAAGATAAATACATTCTTCGGCCTGTTTGAGACAGCATAACCAAAAAAAATCAAAATACAAAACCTATTAAACAAAATCGCATACAAAACAAAACAAAAGTTTCTATACAACCTCTGACACAAAAAATGGCCAAAACACAACCACGAACTATCTTCTGCGGGGTAACTTGAAACGACGTTTGAAACAATTCGAAAAGTAACGTTAAACCGCCAACTGGGTGTGAAAATTACTTTATAAAACCGAAAATATTTGGGCATGTCTTTTCATCTTTCATGTCAATTCATTTGCGCAGTATTAGGGCTATGGAAAATGATATGCTTTTCTTCATGAAAGCAGTGAAGAACTCTTTCTATTCCTTATGTTTCCCCTGTGTGATATTTTTGCTTTGTTATTTTGTAGGCAACGTTCCTAAAATTATTCTATTTTATCGCCGCAGTATATTACATACGTTTCTGAAAAGGTTAACATGTAAACAAACTGCTTTCTATTGCATTGAGTTTAGTTTTGTTTGAATTGTAACTGATAATGTACGTACGAAACACCACAAAAATTTGACATTTTAAAAATCGTTCTGTTTTATCACCGCAGCATGTTGCAAAATGCTGCAAAAAAATATTAATATGTAAACAAAACGAGTTTGATTTCATTGTGCTTAGTTTAAGACAAAAATTGAAACCAATGATGTACCGTTCACCGCTAACATTTAAAAACCAAGAATCTTACCAACTTTCAATCAGCTAATACGGCCTACCCAAGTGACAGGAAACACGATTTAGATAATTTTCGCCAGGCTTAGAAAGGGGCTGCATAGAAGATTAATAGCAGTCTTATTAAGCCAAAATTGCAAGTGTGTGCGTGAAAAATGAACCCACCGTGGGTGCACTGATCCGATCCTTACTAATATAAATTGAACCCTTCTATCCCAACTCCGGAACTGACAGCTCAAAGCCATCAAATCAAAACAAAATATAAATTCGAATTCAAACAAAGGATTTATTTTAACAATCTCAGCAATTTTTCTGGAATAGTTTCTTCACGTGTTCCAAAAACCGTCTAGTTGCAATTCGTAGTCATGAAACAAAAGAGACGAAAAGGTAAATATAGAAAAGTACAAATATACGAAAAATTACCTGTTTACATTTACCTTGCTTGCAAACAGGATAATCTTCCCCGACGAACTCGAATGCAACAAAATCGCAAACACTGCATGTATCGAGCTACCATGGAGTAAACCTGCTTCCTAGCTTGCTGCTCGTCCTGTATCACAGGGTCAGCTGCATCTTGCGGCGAACAGAGCGTCTGCATCATCATTGCATAAAGTTCATCCCTCGTCGATACAGTCACTGGAAATATTGGCCTACCCTGGCTTTCCAGCATTATTTTGGCTTGTATGTCCTGTCTCGTTTCCGAAATCATAGCCTCTACAAGCAGCAAACGCTCCACCACGGTCAATACGAGCAATGCAGAAACCTTCCGGCCTTTGTTGTTGAAACCTGCTGGACGGTTGCAAATAACACTTTCCAAATAAAAATGATCGAGTGCTGAAGCGATAACGCAAATAAATCAATAAACTTACCATAATCGATAAACTGCCTCATCACAACTTTAATTGGCCCTGGGTAAACGTGTTGTTGGCTTTCATACTGCTGATCCACTCGCTGTTTAATCCGCCTTCTGATCGAGAAAATTAGAGTCGCATCCCTGTTTATCTTCAAACCACAATATTGTTTTTGGTACAGTGCAAACGGCTGAATCGAGAGATGTGGAAATATGTTATTCGCAGACCGCGACGAAGGTGGGATATTTCAGTCCAGTCATTGCTGATGCTCTGCAGGAGTACCATGACAGTGCAGCGAAATCACTCCGTCGTGTAGCTTCATAGAACACTTTTAAACTGGATCGTATGCCAGAGGGCAATTGGGCTACGTTCTATCGGTGCCGCAGGACAAGTAAGATCGATCAGTGCAGCCTGAATACCCATCTCGAGAATGCAAGCGCAAACTACGATGCGAGCATGGTTAAGCTAATGCAGTCTGACCTAGCCACAGACTGCTCGTTACAAGGCACAAGAGGTTATTTGCGTCATTTTCTTCAGCGTACTTCACACCCGGCGACTCGACACTGTTTCCAGAGCTGCTATCCAACTTTTCACTACGCTTTGTGAAAGTAACATCTTTCATCAACGACTTACCCGATTATTGAGAGGAAACATTCTCCTCGCTGCTGCTGCTGAGCGACGAGTTTTTCTTACGACTGGCAGCATCCTCGTAACAGAGCGTTAGCGAACCGATCGCGTCCTGTATGTCACTAAGTAGACGGAAGTGATCGAAGAGGTGATATTCTTCACCACCGCATCTTACATCGTATCCTCCTGCTCCTCGATCACCATTGCCTCCTCAGACATGAACGATTTCGGTCCATGCTTACCGCCACCGTCGTGTACCGGTACGCATCAGATCGTCGCCAGCACCATTGATCGCCGACGATTCACTTTCACGTTTGACCACCTCATCCATGTCGATCAAAATATTACCCTGCTTTTGCTCCCTCGCGCCTCCGTGGAAGCGGTTTTCCATCCGCTTTTTGTTCAACAATCGAGCAATCGACTCCTGCCAGTAAATCTGTTTCGCGATCATCTGCGGACCTTTCGGTTTGGTAAAAGTGTTGGTCATCAACCGTCGCGCATTTTCAAGCTTCAGTGACAGTTTGGCCAGATTGGTGTGATAAATCAAACAGAGTGCCCCGGCGTATCCCATCTCGGTGTCGGACCCAAGGTCGAGATCCTGCAACCCCAAAATAACGTGCGGCTCCAGCTCGAACGGTAGCGTGAAGGAAAACAACCCCGATTAAAGGTTGTGGCACTCAAGTGATGGATCGTAGAATCGCAGAACAGCATTTTTTTTCTCGAATTTCGCTTCGTGTTTAGCATATCGGTAATGAATTTGATCAGCTTCCTCGGCGCCAAAGTGTCATCAACCGTAGCCTCGTGCTTCGTTGTGGTGGTAAGGGTGAGCCCGAATGAAATCCAAAACGAGAAAAATAGGAAAATGAATAAGCTTGTCCCCTGAATCTTACGTACCTTCTCAATGTTAAACTCTTTTCGGATGTAACACTTCACGTTTGTCAACAGTGACTCCAGTACCATTTTGGTATCTTGCGGCGGAAGTGTCGTACCTATCGCAAAATTCTCCTATACCACGTCCAACATCTACTGACGTGACGCCGACAGTACTTCCGACCGTCCTTGATAATCGTACTGATGTATTGTATGTGCCCAGAATTTCACCCAGATATGGAAGTTAACCACCCGATTCCGCAGCAGCTTATGCAGTAGCTTTATGTTACCCAGGGACATCTCGTTTTGAATCGCTTCGATCAGCAATTCGAAAGCTATCGGCACCTTTTCATCGAATATCCGCTGGTTGCACTATTGCAGCAGCGAACTGACGATGGCGATCACATCGTTCATCAGCACATTCTCCTTGTTTGTTGCGAGTTTGTAGAGAATTCCCGAAGCCACCAAATTCGTTGTGCGAAGTTCTACTTCTCAAAAAACACTATATCGAATATGAAGTTCAAGAGATGGAACATTTTAAACAAAACTTCCTTCAACGGTTGTGATTTATTCACTCCCGCCGTGTCAACAAGTTTTGATACAAACCTCTGCATACAAATTCGACCGACGTTGATGATGATGCTAAATATGTTTCCGGAAAAAGGCTTCTCTTACCGCTTTTCTTGTTATTCCGTGAAAACATGTGTGATTAATAAAGATTATCATTTTTTATTTACGCTGAACAAGTCTGCACGATGCACAGTCGCATTACCAAATGAAAACACCAATGACAGTTCAAAACTGATGCACAACCAGCTTAGAAAAATGTTCAAGAAGAAAACATTCATCAGTCCGTGTATGTACACGGCGATACGAAATTCCGCACCCATACATTCAAACATCGGTGGGATTTAGGGCAATTTCACTGCATTTTTCAAAAATAACCGTCAATTTTGTCACCTGGGTATTCATTGTTCTGCATCAAAAGCATCAATGGAAAGGTTGAACGCGAAGGCTTAATCGTTCCTTTTTTTTAACTGGAAGGTTACTTGAACTGGCCAAATAGTTCATAAAAACGGACAAAATAAGCAGATATAGTAAAGGGGAAGCGACGATCAAGGTCAGCTGGCCGAAGCAGCGCAAATGCTCTACTCCATTTCCGAATCCGAAGGTCATACTTAAATGCACAATGTATTCCAAGAATTAAGCTAAAAACAACTGATCGTGTTTTCTATGGAAGAACTGAAGCACATGTCAACAACCATATTTTACTCGGTCCTGGCTAAAGTTCTGACCATCTCCGGAAAGGTTGGTTAACAAACCATTTGTGCTGTACCAAGCATACACGCAGGCGCAATTACCAAAAGTGCAGATTAAGATAAGCTTAAAACAATTAACATTTCAAGCTCCATTGCAGAACTTAATCTTCCAAGCAAGTTCTAAGTAGAATACAATGTAGAATGCAATATGGCATGCAACACAATTGCAAGGCAAGATAAAACGCAAAGATGCAACGTAATCACAATCAAAGCCAAACGGGCATGTACGCATATTGTAACCTGATATTGTTTACCGATAACAAATTCAACCACGAAAAACCAAAATAACATTGCACAGTAAACCATATGTTAAAGAAGCAATGCATGCGTAGTTGGGAATGCGTGTTCCCACGCTTTCAAGTGCATACGCCCTTAGGTAGCATACGACTCGTCTCAATATGACACTGCGAGATAATTCTCATGATTTCGGGTGCACATGCAATCGCGCCAATAAACAACATATTTAGTTCAAGGGCAAAAGAACGTTTAGAAACGCATTCAAATACAATGTATGGATTCCCACACTTTCAGGTAAAATAATGAACCCCAAATTAGACGAATGAACATGTTCGATCATGATAGGCACGTGTAGGATCATATTAACCAAACTAGCCAATCATAATTAAGTAAACAGGAAGTTAGCCAGACAGTAAATCAATATCAAATCTATAAACGACCAATCAAAATTCGGACAAACAAAAGTGTTAAATTCAATATTATTTTCTTTATCAAAATTCTTAGAAATTCAGACATGAACCGTGGGAACCCATTAGAAATAATCCAAAAAGAAATGTTAAACTTAAGGAAGAATTTGTACTATAAATAAAGGGCCAAAGACTGATCGAACAAGTCTCAGTTGAGCAGAAGTCTCAGTTGAGCAGAAGTCTCAGTGCACGACGCTCAGTTCCGCAGAAACCTCGATATAGTGAAATCTCAGTTTAGAACTGAGCTCAGGCTCAGTTCCATCCCCGTTCAAGGATGGAGTTACAGACAGTAAAGAAGTTATAGTGAAAAATAGACCAAGGTACAGTTCGATCAGTTTAGGCAACTATAAGAAACGAAACCACACTTGTGTTTTATTTCGGGACAAAGTCTCGAGAAGGAGGAAGGATGGGTTTCTTACAGGTGCATAGTGATTAGTGAATTCCACCACGAGTAAAGGGCATTCTACAGTCAGCAGTGAGGCTGCTAATTCGAAGTGTTAGAAGGAGATAGATAATATGCCAAGGCAACCGTGATGCCGGAAGTTCACGTGTAGACATATTATCATAAGAAAGTGATGTGAAGAAGAATATGAAATATATCAAGGCAACCGTGACGCTGAAAGTTCACGTGTAGATATATTATCATAAGAAATAGGAGAGGAAGAAAATATATAATATATCAGGGCAACCGTGATGCCGGAAGTTCACGCGTAGATATATTATTATATTACATGGCGACCGTGACCATAATCTGCAGTCACGAGTGACAAAAAGGACGTGCAAGTATTAAGCAATGCTGGAGAATGAAGAAAATGAATAGTACGAAGCACTAAACATACAACAAACATGGTATAAAACAAACAAAATAAAAAGAAAACAAGACCATGAAAAGCTAAAAAGCAACAACAAAATATTAATGGATGAGTGCATAATACGTACAGAATTAGGAAAGTTGGAAGTTAATTCCGCATGCTTAATAAAAATGTGCATGTCAAGTCACAAACCAAGAATAACTGGAGATGCCCAAGTTAGTGTTATGAATGCACTGGAATATCACACAGAGGCGCACCAACAACATGATTGGAAGTTATGGATACTGATCGTAATACACTGGGCCCAAAGTTAATCCGGACGCTCAAAAAATGAGCATGCGTCCGACTTTGTGGTCGATTTTAGAGTACTTAGAATTGATAACAATGATTTTTGTTCATTGCATCTTCTTGGTGCACCTTCCTACAAAGTACGTGCAAAAAGAACGGTAAAAAAAATCGTACCCAAGCGGCGCAATAAACAATAGAGTTGGAAAAGTCAGAATTTTGACGGCCAATCGTAAAGTCGGACAGTTATATTTCATCGTATTTTTGTTAGCTAAAGTGGTGTGTAAGTTAGTTTCGACACTTGATATTTGTTATTATCGATGCAGACGACTCTTGGGCATCGTTAGAAGCACTCGGATGATTCGATTTACTATATTATTGAAGTTTTTATTGAAATATGCGTCACACCACTTTGTTGGAACGAAACGTTATCATTTATCCATCATAACGATGGAAAAAGATTTCAAAACATATGAAATTAGACTTACATTAGCAAACTAACAGATTCAGACATCATTAAAAAGTATAACACTTCAAAAAGTATCCTAAAATTACCAAAGAACTACTCTTTGCAGTACACAACTCAGGAGAGGGAAGGTAGAATGATTCAAAAAACCATTTGATGTAACCCAGTTATTATTGCCCGTCTACTAATTCTCATCTATTCCCCTAATATTATGTAATTTTCCAACTCCTTTAGCTTACATGCACTCTCATATTATTTAGGAACCTTGAACAACTCGGACAGTTTTGGTGAAACCCTTTCCCTCGAACGCACCATATGTATCGCCTTCTATCTGAGAAAAAATTGCGAATTTTTGTGTCAACTGTTAACAGGACATGCACAAAATATCATGATTGTTTAACTTTAACTATCTTTTCGACGTAGAATGACATAATTTGTTCCTAAAATCATTATATTTATCGATATCAGTTCTAGCAACAGAATCGTAGTTTTCAATTTTTCTCCGATATTAATGATTTCTTTCCCGGGGTTCTGGCATGCAGCCCATTCCAGTATAAATAGTTCCTTATAGTTAGAGCACTTAACAAACACTTTTAGTAAAGTTTCTTTTAAGTAGTAAAGTAGTAAAAGGGTTGGATCGATTGGTTCTTCCTCCCATTTCCCGAATTGTGTGCTGCAAAGAGCGGTTCTTTGGTGATTTTAGGATACTTTTTGAAGTGGTATACTTTTTAATGATGTCTGAATCTGTTAGTTTGCTAATGTTAGTCTAATTTCATATGTTTTGAAATCTTTTTCCATCGTTATGATGGATAAATGATAACGTTTCGTTCCAACAAAGTGGTGTGACGCATATTTCAATAAAAACTTCAATAATATAATAAATTGAATCATCCGAGTGCTTCTAACGATGCCCAAGAGTCGTCTGCATCGATAATAACAAATATCAAGTGTCGAAACTAACTTACACACCACTTTAGCTAACAAAAATACGATGAAATATAACTGTCCGACTTTGCGATTGGCCGTCAAAATTCTGACTTTTTCAATTCTATTGTTTATTGCGCCGCTTGGGTACGATTTTTTTCATCGTTCTTTTTGCATGTACTTTGTATGAAGGTGCACCAAGAAGATGCAATGAAAAAAAATCATTGTTATCAATTCTAAGTACTCTAAAATCGACCACAAAGTCGGACGCATGCTCATTTTTTGAGCGTCCGGATTAACTTTGGGCCCAGTGTATGTGTACTACAGCTGTTGTTCGGCTTGTGGAAAGCCTATAAAGCCATACTGAGAAAACAAACAATACGAGCAATGGTGGACCAAAACGCTAGAGTGTAAAACAACGGAAGTGGACACGGAAGTGAAATGGAATGGGAAGATTAAAAGAGGGTCTTCAAACAGAATTTCATGATGGAAAACAAACATAGACAGGCAATACTTTCCCGCATCGGTACATTAATCTATTGTACGAACTATGAACAATTGTGTAACGAGTGTGTGGAACAAAATATGCTTTCGCGTGACATGGTGTTAAGAATTGAGTGCATCGAGTCAGGTAGACAAACTAGACACAAAATGCTTTTTGAAAAAATCACCAGACGAGGCCCAAAAGCATTCGATACCCTGCTTAACATTTGCCATCGACTATTCCCGCAAGCATACGCCGAGCTGAAAGTGGATTCTTAATGGACGTTTCAACAAAGGGATGGAAGAAGACAACGATAGTGGTTGTGAAAATTACCCCAATGGTAAGGTAATTAGACACGAATAAAACCAAAACAAATCCGCCACCAACCAAGTGCTACGCGCAGTGAAATAAGACTCCCAACAGCACAAGCCACGAAACGTGCGCATAGAGACATAACCTTACCGCAAGAAATTCCAAGTGACTGGCGAGCGGAGCAGCACCGGCGCTCCACGGCAGCAGCGGAGGCGACCAGAGCGCAGGCGGCCGAGGCGGCGCCCTGAGCTCACTCGTAGACTTGCTGCGTTGACACCTGCGGCGAGATCGGAGTGGTCTAGGGTGCTGCGCAACATTCAGCTGCGCATCCGGCGGTTACGCAACAGGACGACTAGACGAGCGAACCACGAGATACTGGAGAGGAGGAACGAAGCTCTGCTCCGGGAGCACGAAGCAGTTACGGAGGAGGAGCTTCTCGCTGCCCGGAGGGACCTCACCGCCGCCGATGCAGCGCTGCAGGAGGCAAGACGACTGCAGCGTCGGCGCAGAAGATGAGGCTTTGGTTTTGGATTGTCCACAGAATGTAGCGAGGAAAAACCGCCACATAAGGCTGCGATGAAGGAGGAGAGAAACTCAGCTAGTAGGGCCGTGGCCGGCACGATGCTCGCCCCACTAGTACAATAATAGTATTGTAAGGAAATAAACGGTGCGAACCCTACGCAAAAAAAAAAAAAAAAAAAAAAAAAAAAAAAAAAAAAAAAAAAAAAAAAAAAAAAAAAAAAAAAAAAAAAAAAAAAAAAAAATCCAAGTGGCGCGCGTAGTGAAATAGGACTCCAGGCAGCATGCGCTACACAGGTGACGCATATCCGCGCAGCGAGAAACAAGAACCAACATAAACATAACCTACGACGAAAGTGAACGAACCTTTGAAAATGAGTTACAAATGAATTTGTGAGTCCGAACTTCGACAAGTAAGCAACGAGAAAATTATGACAACAATTAAACCATAGCATCGGATGTCTACAAAGAAAACTACGCGATGCTGGCAACTGATTATTCGGCAATGAGGACATCGCCCCTAGCAGCAAGCACAACTAAGCAATGATGACATCGCCCCTAGCAGTAGGTACATCGAAGACATCGCCCCTAGCAGCATACGGAGCTAAGAAAACTAACACATTATATACTTACCTTAAACTAATAATTGCGAAAATTAATATAAGAATTTGCGGATAAAGTCATTGAGGAATATGCAATTTTAACAATTGACACTTTGGAAAAGAAAGTCTTGAAATATTAGACAAAGCCCTTTATCTGCGTATGAGGTCTGAGAAATATTCCAGATTATGAACGTTTTAAAACTATTAGAAACTTCGTTAACGCAAAGTCTATTTAAATTGCTTCAATTCGGATGGATGCAATTGATTTATTAATACATAAATTAAAGAATATCCTTGGTAACTTAAAGAAAACTCTAAACCGTAAATATAGACAGATAACTTTGATAAATAAATTACTTAATTGTAAGACAATATATAACGACATCTTAACGCTATCAGAGGAACTAGAGGAAGAAAACCAGAAATTTACGTTGAAAATCGCTAGACAATTGGTAGGAGAAATACGAACCATTTTAAATGTCATGCGAATTAAAATCAAAATTGCTACTTTTGATATTAAGACAGCAACGTCATTAGTTCAGATTTACGACGGGTCTGCAGCAAACTTAGCAACCTTTTTAGATGCTGCTCAGTTAGTAAAAGACCTTAATACAAATTGTGACGAAACAATGTTGATCAAGTTCTTGAGAACAAGATTGGCAGGAAAGGCAAGAATCGGCTTACCAGCCGTTACTAATTCTTTTACTGCATTATTGCATAACATCAAAGAACGATGCCAAGAAAAGACAAACCCCGATAAAGTAATCGCAACAATTAAAGCGGTCAAAAATCATGACACACAGAAAATGTGTGAGGAAGTTGAAATACTTACAACGAAGTTGAAGGAACTTTATGTCGAAGAACAAATCCCTGAAACTGTTGCAAGCAAAATGGTCGTAAAACTAGGAGTTGACACTTTAATACAAAAAGTAACCAACCCTGAAACCAGAATTTTGCTGAAGGCTGGAAATTTCACAACTGTATCTTCTGCAACTCAGAAGATTCTCGAAAACGAAACTGACAGCAAGAACTCAGCAGAAGTGTTTGCTACGCGCTCAAACCAATCAAGATATAGAAACGATTGGTACAATAATAACAACTACAATAAACGCAACCATGGTCCAAGGTTTAATACATTTTACCCAAATCAAAACCAATGGAACAAACGACCCCAAAACTATAATAGATACCGCAACCGGAATCAAACTAGATTCCCACCCTTTAACCCACCCAACAACAATTACCAGCAACCAAGATATCAAAATAATAATCGTAATAACAGCAACGGACCAAACCAAACGAATCGATATGAACGTCAAAGAAATCATAAAAACTCATCGGGAAATTGGAGACAAAATTCAAATCGCGTATATATAACACAAGAAGAACAGCAAAACGACCAATACTGGAAACAGAATGAAAGCCTACAGGCACAAATTTCTCAAGGAAGAGTCAATTATCTAACACCTCCGACAGAAAATATTTTTTTAGACAAGCAACAGCAGTCCATAACAGACTGCCAATACTCGCAATAAACATATCAGCAAGTAACTTCATCAAGATTCAATTAGAAATAGCCAACAATGAATACAGTACCTTGATCGTAGATACAGGTGCAGACATATCACTTTTTAAAGTAGACAAAGTCAAACCAAAACAGCAAGTCTTTATAGACAGGAAAGTTAAACTGACAGGCATTTCAAGCAACTCTATATACACATTAGGTTCAACAAAGACAAATTTAAGATTTGGAAACTTACTTATTCCCCATGAATTTCACTTAATACCAAAAACGGTAGAAATTCTAGCAGATGGAATATTAGGCAGAGATTTTCTAACCCAATATCGGTGCACAATTGATTATGAACATTGGTTACTTCATTTCAACATAAATGGAACAAATGTTTCCTACCCAATAGAAGACAAAATTGATAATGGATTCATACTTCCACTCAGAAGTGAAGTTATACGAAAAATGTCAATACCAAACATAACAGAAGATACAATAGTATTGGCAAAAGAAATCAAACCAGGAGTATTTTACGGCAATTCCATAGTATCAAAAGAAAACCAATTTATCAAACTCGTAAACACTACGGAGGAAAATGTGTTTATCCCTCACAACTTAATCTTACCAGAGACAAAATTACTCAGAGAGTACAACATTTCAAAATGTTCTTTGCAAACAAATACCAATACAAATAGAGCATCAAATATTTGCAGAAAAATTAAAATAGAAAATGTACCACAGTTTGCAAGAAAGGATTTGAAACAAATTATTTCCAAATACTCTGATATATTTTGCATAGATGACGACCCAATCACTACAAATAATTTTTACAAGCAAGAAATCCGATTGAAAGACAACATACCTTCATATATACCCAATTATAAACAAATCCACTCGCAAACAGAAGAGATAAACAAACAAGTAGATAAGATGTTGCAAAGCAACATTAATGAACATTCCATATCTTCTTACAACTCTCCAATTCTTTTGGTACCAAAGAAATCGGACAATGCTGATAAGAAGTGGAGGCTAGTGGTAGATTTTCGACAATTAAATAAGAAAATCTTACCAGACAAGTTTCCTTTACCCCGGATTGACACAATTTTGGATCAATTAGGAAGAGCCAAGTACTTTAGTACTTTAGACTTGATGTCAGGCTTTCATCAGATCCCTCTCGAAAATGACTCAAGAAAGTTCACAGCGTTTTCAACCTCGACTGGCCACTATCAATTTACGCATATGCCTTTTGGATTAAATATATGTCCAAATAGCTTTCAGCGAATGATGGCAATAGCCATGGCCGGGTTGACACCTGAACTAGCATTTGTATATATAGATGATATAATCGTTACTGGATGCAGTGCACGGCATCATATCAGTAACCTAGTTAAAGTTTTTAATAGACTAAGAAAATACAATCTTAAGTTAAATCCAGATAAATGTAGTTTCTTTAAAACAGAAGTAACATATTTAGGACATAAGATAACGAGCGAAGGAATTTACCCAGACGAATCTAAGTTCCAGAAGCTAAGGGACTTTCCAGTTCCCAATAACGCAGATGAAGTAAGACGATTTGAAGCATTTTGTAACTATTATAGAAAGTTTGTAAATAATTTTGCAAATATCGCTAAGCCATTGAATAACCTTCTGAAGAAAGGTGTAAAGTTTCAATGGACAAAGGAATGCCAACAAGCATTTGACTCATTGAAAAAACATTTGTTATCCCCTACTATACTAAAATACCCAGGCTTTTCACAAAAAATCATTGTAACTACTGATGCTTCCGACGTAGCATGTGGAGCCATTCTTTCACAAATAATAGAAGGAAATGACTTACCAGTCGCTTACGCAAGTAAAAGTTTCACGCCAGGAGAAAAGGCGAAATCAGTTATTGAAAATGAGCTAACAGCCATTCATTGGGCAATTAACCATTTTAAACCATATCTTTACGGCCAAAGATTTACCGTTCGAACAGACCATAGACCATTAGTTTATCTTTTTAAAATGAAGAACCCAACATCTAAGCTCACACGCATGAGACTAGATCTAGAAGAATTTGACTTCGACATAGAATATGTAAAGGGTAAAACGAATGTTGGAGCAGACGCTCTTTCACGAATGATAGTGAACTCAGACGAATTGAAAAGTATTACACCATTGACAAAGGAAGTGCTCGTTGTAAATACAAGAGCAATGACCAAGCAGAAGCATAAAACATTGCATAATGAAGATCAAAGAGACATACTGAGGACTGATCACCCTGTAGTATGGCAAACTGAAAACCCTTCAGAGGTTAATAAAATGTTGAAATTGCGAACAAAGACATACGAACACAAAATCAAGCTTGAGTTATGTAACAACAACTATAACAAAGTATTGGGATTTGTCGACATTCCACAAAAGTCGGATGAAAACAGAAATCAAACACTAGAGTTTGCTTTTCTGAAAATCGGTGACTTACTAAAGGAAATGAAACGAGATAAGCTAGCAATGTCAATTGATGACAAATTATTCGAATATTATTCCCTGCAGACCATAAAGGAAATCGCTTGTAGAGCCATTTTCGGGTCAGAAATTATACTGTTCAAGGCGCCCAAGATTATATTGAAGCAGGATGAAAAGATGACGATACTAGAATCGCATCATAAGAATTCCCTAGGAGGACATATAGGACAACATACGGCCCTATTCCGGGGAACGGTCGTTCCGGGAAGGGTCGTTCCCGACGATTTTGACAGTATAACAGAAGGCGTTACAGTAGGCGGTATTTTTACAGCCGAAATCAATCGTGTCGTTTGTTTACTGTAGTTTGTTTACTTTTGAAGTTGGATTTGTGAGATTGCAATTGCTCAAAACATGAATTTTATTCATTTTCCAATCATAAATTATGCGGAAAACATTAGAAAATTAAATGTGTACCACAAAAAGCTTCGGTTAACCTGCACGTGTTACCTACGTAAACGTTCAACCGGTCTTCCCAGAGATTCCGTGTTTCTGTACCTCAAACAAAATATCTTTTTATTGAGATGTCGGAGCGATTTGAAATTTTAAGTGAAAAACTTTCACCCTTCACATCTAAAACCAAGTTATGTGCCCAAGAATACGCTCATCACCCCCCGTTCCGTCGTGACAAGTTAAGCGCTTCGTGGGGCCAACAGTGTCCTTTCCCGTAAGTCAGCGTCGGTATGATCGGACCGACAGAGCCCGTAAGGTAGGCCGGTGTTTCTACGAAATGCTGGCAGAACGGAAATGCAATTTGCGCATAGCGGCTAGGTCGTTTGACCACCCCATAATCTGTTGATGGCGAAACTCGAACGATTCGGTGTTGGCGATCCATTGCTATCGTATTGCGTATCGTAATCCTTCCTCTCAGGTCGCTCCTATAGGGTGAGAGTGCCAAATCACTTCTCTTTTCTCTTAATGTCCTTCAGGGCAGCGTCTTGAGTCCTCTCCTATTTTCTATCTTCTTCAACGACTGCGAGGGTGTCCTTCCTGGTGATGGGTACTACCTATATGCCGATGGTGTTAAGATTTTCCTTCTTGTCTCCACCCTCCTTGACTGCCATTCTGTCCAAAGATCCCTCAATGACTTTTGCACCGTGCACCGTAAACGGCCTAGTGCTCTGTCCACAAAAATGTATCGTTCGGACGCATTCATGATCCGATCTGTTTCGATTACTTTGTGGGAATCCTTTGTGGGAATCCACTTACGAGGGTATCTGCGGTGAAGGATCTTAGGGTGCGGCTGGATGACCGACTCACCTTCTTTGACCACATCAATTCAATAGTGGATAGACCGATCAGGACACTTGGCCTTATAACGCGCATGTCAGCAGAATTACGGGACCCTTTTTGTTTGAGGGTGCTGCACTGCTGTTGGGTCCGCCCAATATTCAAATACTCTTGTGTTGTATGGTCCCTTGCGGGGGTAATAGCAATGAACAGGACGGAAAGTGTGCAGCGCAAGTTTACTCGCCTTGCTACGAGATGTTTTGTCAACGACTCTGCATTTCCTATTCCCTCCTACCCGTCGCGTCACATTTGCTCGGACTTCAAACTATTCAGCAAAAACATGCGGCCACCAAATCCTTGTTCATCGCGAACCTCCTCCTCCATGACCTAGAAGCTCCTCTCCTTCTATCTTCCTTACCCTTTTACATCCCTTCGCGTCATCTTCGTGATAGACCACCTTTCCTGCTTCCCACTAGCCGGACAAGCTCTGACCAGAACGATCCGTTGCATCGGTCGCTATCGACCTTCAATGCAGTGAGCGGTCTATTTGACTTCAATATCACCATCACCCAATTCCGTTCCTGTATTCTCTCCTAGAGTCCTTCCCCCTATTTAAGCTAGTTTTAAGTTTGTATTGTATAGCCCCTAAGGCAAACAATTGTACCAAATAAATGTAAATGTAAATGGTGAGAGTTATGAAAAAACTCAATACAAAGAATGGATTACACCAAACAGGCACGAAGACCAATGACTAGCACCAACATTGCGGACGAAAAAAGAGTAAAGTATCGGACAAAGCGCTGTTCCCAGAGAGGCAACAAAAAACGACGATAGTATGAAATGACTGAAAGTTTATTCCTTTTAAAATGTTTTATGTAGCTTTCCCGAAAATTTTAAATAATTCTGTATCTAGGATCGAACTAAACTGCATAAAAAGCAACCTTCCAATTATGATATATGGACTAAACTGGTAGTATGTTGTAGATATGAAGGGTGAATTTTTGGGAACCACAAATAAATATAAATGAATTTTTAAATTTATGACTCATATACAATGTTTTCGAAAATACCTTCAAGTATCATTACTGAAAATTTCAAATCGATCCGACATCGCAATAAAAAGATATGAGGTCTAAAGTACAGGCAAACGGAATCTCCCATACAAATGTATAGACAACACGGGTTGACCGGTTGTACGAGTAAGGGGTGTCAACCGAATAATGCAAAAACAAATGTTTAAATTCCTTTAAAAAAATTGTTGGTTCAGCAAAACGATAGAAAATTATTTGTTCTAGCCGTTCTGAAAGTTTCATGCCGATACGACAATCCAATCAAAAGTTATTTGAAAATAAAACTCCAAAAACTACCCGGGTAGACGATTGAACGGATGCTCAAAGAGCAGCAAAAATTTTCCCCATACAATGCGGGAACGACCGTTCCCGCGTATAACAGTTTAACTCTGGCGTAGAACAGAAAACGAACATTTTTAAAAAATTTTGACAGTTTAACGTAAACAAACTACGGGAACGACCGTTCCCCGGAATAGGGCCGATAGGTTGTACCTCAAAATAAGAGAATATTATAAATGGCCAAATATGAAACAGGACATTAAAAATTATGTCAGGCAATGCCAAGAATGCCAGCTAAACAAGACCAAGCGGCATACAAAAGAGGAAACTGTTGTGACGACAACACCCTCAAAACCTTTTAGTGTAATCTCAATAGATACAGTAGGACCGTTACCAAAAACTAATCATAACAATAGATATGCAGTAACAATACAATGTGATTTAACAAAGTATGTAGTTATCATCCCAATTCCGAACAAAGAAGTAAATTCAATAGCCAAAGCGTTAATAGAAAATTTCATTCTTATTTATGGAAATTTCATGGAACTCAAATCGGATCAAGGACTCGAATACAATAACGAAATTCTTAATAAAATTGCAGAAATCCTCAAATTCAAACAATCATTCGGAACCGCATATCATCCACAAACAATCGGTAGTTTAGAAAGAAATCATAGATGTTTAAATGAATATTTAAGGACATTTTCAAACGAACATCACGATGATTGGGACAATTGGATTAAGTTTTATTCTTTTGTTTACAATACTACTCCTCATACAGATACAAATTACACACCATTTGAATTAGTATTTGGAAGAAAAGCAAATCTACCCCAAGAACTACATGAAACAACCATTGAACCAATATATAACATTGAACAATATTACAACGAAATGAAGTATAAAATCCAAAAATCTAATAGAATTGCTAGAGAAAACCTCATAAGACAAAAAGAAAAAAGACAAATCACCCTTAATAAGACCATTAATCCAATTTCAATTAAAATAGGCGATAAAGTTTATCTAACAAACGAAAATAGAAAAAAATTAGATCCATTATACATTGGACCATTCATAGTTAGACAGATACACGAAACAAATTGTACAATAGAACATTGCGTTACAAGAAAAATTACAACAGTTCACAAGAACCGAATTATTAAGCAGACAGGAGAATAATTTTCCAATATCGATTCTCTCTATAGTAAAATTATTCTTAAAGGGTGGTGGTGTGCTGTACCAAGCATACACGCAGGCGCAATTACCAAAAGTGCAGATTAAGATAAGCTTAAAACAATTAACATTTCAAGCTCCATTGCAGAACTTAATCTTCCAAGCAAGTTCTAAGTAGAATACAATGTAGAATGCAATATGGCATGCAACACAATTGCAAGGCAAGATAAAACGCAAAGATGCAACGTAATCACAATCAAAGCCAAACGGGCATGTACGCATATTGTAACCTGATATTGTTTACCGATAACAAATTCAACCACGAAAAACCAAAATAACTTTGCACAGTAAACCATATGTTAAAGAAGCAATGCATGCGTAGTTGGGAATGCGTGTTCCCACGCTTTCAAGTGCATACGCCTTTAGGTAGCATACGACTCGTCTCAATATGACACTGCGAGATAATTCTCATGATTTCGGGTGCACATGCAATCGCGCCAATAAACAACATATTTAGTTCAAGGGCAAAAGAACGTTTAGAAACGCATTCAAATACAATGTATGGATTCCCACACTTTCAGGTAAAATAATGAACCCCAAATTAGGCGAACGAACATGTTCGATCATGATAGGCACGTGTAGGATCATATTAACCAAACTAACCAATCATAATTAAGTAAACAGGAAGTTAGCCAGACAGTAAATCAATATCAAATCTATAAACGACCAATCAAAATTCGGACAAACAAAAGTGTTAAATTCAATATTATTTTCTTTATCAAAATTCTTAGAAATTCAGACATGAACCGTGGGAACCCATTAGAAATAATCCAAAAAGAAATGTTAAACTTAAGGAAGAAATTGTACTATAAATAAAGGGCCAAAGACTGATCGAACAAGTCTCAGTTCAAAAGAAGTCTCAGTTGAGCAGAAGTCTCAGTTCACGACGCACAGTTCCGCAGAATCCTCGATATAGTGAAATCTCAGTTAAGAACTGAGCTCAGGCTCAGTTCCATCCCCGTTCAAGGATGGAGTTACAGACAGTAAAGAAGTTATAGTGAAAAATAGACCAAGGCACAGTTCGATCAGTTTAGGCAACTATAAGAAACGAAACCACACTTGTGTTTTATTTCGGGACAAAGTCTCGAGAAGGAGGAAGGATGGGTTTCTTACAGGTGCATAGTGATTAGTGAATTCCACCACGAGTAAAGGGCATTCTACAGTCAGCAGTGAGGCTGCTAATTCGAAGTGTTAGAAGGAGATAGATAATATGCCAAGGCAACCGTGATGCCGGAAGTTCACGTGTAGACATATTATCATAAGAAAGTGATGTGAAGAAGAATATGAAATATATCAAGGCAACCGTGATGCCGAAAGTTCACGTGTAGATATATTATCATAAGAAATAGGAGAGGAAGAAAATATATAATATATCAGGGCAACCGTGATGCCGGAAGTTCACGCGTAGATATATTATTATATTACACATTAACAAAGTTATGTTGCAGTGAAAATGTTTGCAATAAACTTTGCTGCAATCCATTAAGAAAGTAGATCTGTTCCTCTTAATGCATACATTAGTATCCCTGTATTAATCTGGGTATAGAAAAATTATTGACATGAAACACAGTCAACATGTTTGCTACAAGTATGTTCGGGTATTGTTTTAACTCTCGACCATCTGCATTTTTCATACGGTATTGGTTAAAATCGATCATATTCACACCAATAGCTCTGCATCATCGACAATAGTGAATTAGTTTTCGACTCCACTTGCCCTCATGTAACCTCACACCTTATCTTGGGATTTTTACAAATGCCTTTTACAAATGCCTTTTCAAATCTTCAAGACAAGCTACTTCGTGCAAGTAACGTATTTCTCTATCTTTAAGTTTATGAGAACCCGGAACTAAACGATGTAGCTAACACCCCAGAAAATAGACGCGTGTGCAATAGTATTTCTGAATACTATGCAACATACCAGGAGTGTGCCGTTCTTCAAGTACGTTACGAGTGAAGCTCGGAAATGATGCAAAACCCTTCCAGATCATTGATTGACATTGATCACCACCAACCAGCGAATCAGCGCATTTCACATATCCAAAAACTTTCGCAAAGTAAAATTAGCTTTTCAAAATGATTTATTATTTTGGGGGATCAAGATGATGGAATATAACTTAGCTCTGCTATTCAAAATAGTTACAGATTTGGTAATTAATAATGTGTGCTGTGCGTTCTTGGACAATTCATAGTAAAAAGCATAAGCAGCAATGGATAGCTTGGTTACAACCATAGACAGTGCTGTGAAAACGTCAGGTGTAACAGAAGTCGACGCAAAAATTTTTGCACAAAATAGCTTAATAGTTCATTTCTTTGTGCTGGAAGGTTGCTGGAACCTGGCAAAATAATTGAGAATATTTAAGAAATGGTATTGTTTTGGAGGTCGACATAAAATCACCGAAACAGCTCATAGCTTTGGTGTTCTGATACTCTTATGTACTCACGAAAAATCCAGTAAAGGCGATTATCCTTCATGCTGTCATATTACTCTGAAGGACAATCAACCCTTTTTTTTCTGTCAATCTCTTCTATACAATCTTTGAAGGCGCAATATATTCCGATAATTTTGACGCCGGAAAAAAATGGAACAGCAGTTGATTGGGTGTGGTCAAAAAATGAACTTAAAACATCAATGATTCCATTGGATATGGCTAACATGATCAAACAAAAACATTGAATAACAAAAACACCTGGGCAGCACCAAGGACATTCATTCAAGTTCAGATTTTGAAGACGAACCCTCAACCAACGGAACAAAATTTAGAATGTTTGCTTAGATCATCCTCCACGGCGTGTTTATTAGTCGATTTCTATGAACGGAAACATAGTTAAAACATTGGTCAACTAAAGCAAAAGATCAGTCATACACAATATTGAATTAAAGTAATAGAAGACAAACACTGAAGCATGTGAATGAAACAGGAAATTTTAACTTTTAAAGTACAGTTTTTCGTACTAACGTAATCGAACAGTAGTATTCGAAGTCAACTATCGAATGACTAAAGTCTTGGACCTTCAACAATGACTTCGGTTGAAAAATAGTCCATTTAGTTAGCAGGATAACTTTGGTCTGTTGAACCAAAAGATGTCTAGAAGCCTCTCGGCGACATTCGCTTTCCCCCTTCAGATGATCGTCGCGTGCCACAACGTCCGTAAAAAGAAATTATTGTCCTTCCGACACCCTCCCATCCTAGCCCTACCTTATTGGTGCACATGCGGGATAGGAACAAAGGGTCAGAGAGGTCGCCTTCGAGAACGATCATATAAAAAAATAGTCCATTTAGTGGTCCATCCACTTAAAAAAGATGAGCATGAAATAAAGTAAAGATGAGATTTACAAGATTTGTCCAGAATTTTAGGACTATCCAACAACTGTATTTTCTATACAGTATTGGTTAATGTCGAGCATTTTTACGTTAGAGGCTGTGTATCGTCGACAGTTTAACCATGCACATATCAAAACAACGATCGGTTGGTTCGAAACTACCGAGGAAGGGTTAACGACATTTAAACTATTTAAACTAATATCCGTCAATTGTAAAACAGATTTTTGACTATATGTACATGCGCCCATGTAACCTGGCTGTTTGAAGTAAGCAAATCCTGGCCAAACCGCTTGACTTATTTAACAAACAATTATAATAATGCCAAGAAACCACACTGGCACAAAAACATATGATCTGAAAACAATCCACAAACATTACTCTTGGAAATTGCAGGAATTTCAGAATTCACGTACAACCGGTAGGTTCTACCAGGCCTTAGCTAGTAGACATAAACATTCACAGTAAATATCTCACTTCTCTTACTCATTCTTCTTTCAGTTTTCAATTCCCTCTAGCAACGTTTTGAGGTTTCATTTCCAATTTCTATTCAATGTGCCCAATTTTGATAGTTCATTTAAAAAGTATTATAAAAGCTGACATGCAGGGAGCAAATCACTCCCGGTGCTTACGATTTACTGTGTACTACAGTAAACTGTATCGTACACAAACATAAAAATTCAAAAAGATTATCTTATATCTCCAACTCATTCGCCTTGCTACTTCGATTGCCTCTTGCAGCATATTTATCTCTTATCTGCTTTTGCTATTTGTCCTGCCCTCTATCGATGATTCATTCAACCAGCATTTGCTAAAGTTGACATGTGGAGAGTGAAAGCAAGCCTGGTGCTTGCAGTTCACAGCGAAGACAAGACCTACCAAAGTGAAGACTCAATTCAATACCACACGCACATCAAACGTTTGAGAATCGAAGATAAATATCTTAACATAAAATATCTTACGTCTCTTACTCATTCTTCTTTCTGTTTTCAATTCCCTCTAGCAAAGTTTTGATGTTTCATCTCCCATTTCAATTTCATGTGCTGACTTTCGATAGTTAATTCAAAAAATATTATGAAAGCTGACATGTAGGGATAAAATCACTTCTGGTGCTTACGTTTTACAGTGGAAACAAATCCTAGCTTGGAAAAAACTCAACAAAAAAGTAAAGACGTACCAAAACTGTAACAATCACAAATATAAACCTTCAAAAAGAATATCTTATTTCTCCTAATTATTCTCCTTGCTACTTCGATTGCCTCTAGCAGCATATTTATCTCTTATCTGCTTTTGCTATTTGTCACGCCCTCCATCGATGATTCATTCAACCAGCATTTGCTAAAGTTGACATGTAGAGAGTGAAAGCAAGCCTGGTGCTTGCAGTTCACAGCGAAGACAAGACCTACCAAAGTGAAGACTCAATTCAATAGCAAACGCACATCAAACGTTTGAGAATCAAAGATATAAACATTCACAGTAAATATCTTACTTCTCTTACTAATTCTTCTTTCTGTTTTCAATTCCCTCTAGCATCGTTTTGAAGTTTCATCTCCCATTTCTATTTCATGTACTCGCTTTCGATAGTTAATTCAAAAAATATTATAATAGCTGACATGTAGGAAGCAAATCACTCCTGGTGCTTACTTTTTACAGTGAAATCAAGTCCTAGCTTATAAAAAACTCTACAAAAAAGTAAAGACGTACCAAAACTGTAACAATCACAAATATAAACATTCAAAAAGAATATCTTATATCTCCTACTCATTCTCCTTGCAACCTCGATTGCCTCTAGCAGCAAATTTCTCTCTTCTCTGCTATTGCTATTTGTCATGCCCTCTATCGATGATTCATTCAACCAGCATTTGCTAAAGTTGACATGTAGAGAGTGAAAGCAAGCCTAGTGCTTGCAGTTCACAGCGAAGACAAGACCTACCAAAGTGAAGACTCAATTCAATACCAAACGCACATCAAACGTCTAAGAATAAAAGACAAAAACATTCACAGTAAATATCTCACTTCTCTTACTAATTCTTCTTTCTGTTTTCAATTCCCTCTAGCAACGTTTTGATGTTTCATCTCCCATTTCTATTTCTTGTGCCCACTTTTGATAGTTCATTTAAAAAGTATTATAAAAGCTGACATGTAGGGAGCAAATCACTCCTGGTGCTTACGTTTTACAATGAAAGCTAGTTCTAGAATAGGCAACGTTTGATGTTTCATCTCCCATTTCTATTTTATGTGCTCACTTTCGATAGTTCATTTAAAAAGTATTATAAAAGCTGACATGTAGGGAGCAAATCACTCCCGGTGCTTACGTTTTACAGTGGAAAGAAATCCTTGGATAGAAAAAACTCAACAGAAAAGTAAAGACGTACCAAAACTGTAACAATCTCAAATATAAACAATCAAAAATAATATCTTATTTCTCCTACTTATTCTCCTTGCTACTTCGATTGCCTCTAGCAGCATATTTATCTCTTATCTGCTTGTGCTATTTGTCACGCCCTCTATCCATGACTCATTCAACCAGCATTTGCTAAAGTTGACATGTAGAGAGTGAAAGCAAGCCTGGTGCTTGCAGTTCACAGCGAAGACAAGACCTACCAAAGTGAAGACTCAATTCAATACCAAACGCACATCAAACGTTTGAGAATCAAAGACATAAACATTCACAGTAAATATCTCACTTCTCTTACTAATTCTTCTTTCTGTTTTCAATTCCCTCTAGCAACGTTTTGATGTTTCATCTCCTTTTTCTATTTCATATACTCGCTTTCGATAGTTAATTTAAAAAGTATTATAAAAGCTGACATGTAGGAAGCAAATCACTCCTGGTGCTTACGTTTTACAATGAAAGCTAGTCCTAGGATAGAAAAAACTCAACAGAAAAGTAAAGACGTACCAAAACTGTAACAATCACAAATATAAACATTCAAAAGAATACCTTAAATATCTCCAACTCATTCTCCTTGCTACTTCGATTGCCTCTAGCAGCAAATTTATCTCTTATCTGGTTTTGCTATTTGTTATGCCCTCTATCGATGATTCATTCAGCCAGCATTTGCTAAAGTTGCAGTTCACAGCGAAGACAAGACCTACCAAAGTGAAGACTCAATTCAATAGCAAACGCACATCAAACATTTGAGAATCAAACACATAATCATTCTCAGTAGTTATCTTACTTCTCTTACTAATTCTTCTTTCTGTTTTCAATTCCCTCTAGCAACGTTTTGATGTTTCATCTCCCATTTCTATTTCATGTGCTCACTTTCGATAGTTCATTTAAAAAGTATTATAAAAGCTGACATGTGGGGAGCAAATCATTCCCGGTGCTTACGTTTTACAGTGGAAACAAATCCTTGGATAGAAAAAACTCAACCGAAAAGTGAAGACGTACCAAAACTGTAACAATCACAAATATAAACATTCAAAAAGAATATCTTATATCTCCAACTCATTCTCCGTGCTACTTCGATTGCCTCTAGCAGCATATTTATCTCTTATCTGGTTTTGCTATTTGTCATGCCCTCTATCGATGATTCATTCAACCAGCATTTGCTAAAGTTGACATGTAGAGAGTGAAAGCAAGCCTAGTGCTTGCAGCTCACAGCGAAGACAAGACCTACCAAAGTGAAGACTCAATTCAATACCAAACGCACATCAAACGTTTGAGAATCAAAGACATAAACATTCACAGTAAATATCTCACTTCTCTTACTAGTTCTTCTTTCTGTTTTGAATTCCCTCTAACAACGTTTTGATGTTTCATCTCCCATTCTATTTCATGTGCTCGCTTTCGATAGTTAATTTAAAAAGTATTATAAAAGCTGACATGTAGGGAGCAAATTACTCCTGGTGCTTACGTTTTACAATGAAAGCTAGTTCTAGGATAGAAAACACTCAACAGAAAAGTAAAGACGTACCAAAACTGTAACAATCACAAATATAAACATTCAAAAAGAACATCTTATACCTCCAACTCATTCTCCTTGCTACTTCGATTGCCTCTAGCAGCATATTTATCTCTTATCTGCTTGTGCTATTTGTCACGCCCTCTATCGATGATTCATTCAACCAGCATTTGCTAAAGTTGACATGTAGAGAGTGAAAGCAAGCCTGGTGCTTGCAGTTCACAGCGAAGACAAGACCTACCAAAGTGAAGACTCAATTCAATACCAATCGCACATCAAACGTTTGAGAATCAAAGACATAAACATTCACAGTAAATATCTCACTTCTCTTACTAATTCTTCTTTCTGTTTTCAATTCCCTCTAGCAACGTTTTGATGTTTCATCTCCTTTTTCTATTTCATATACTCGCTTTCGATAGTTAATTTAAAAAGTATTATAAAAGCTGACATGTAGGAAGCAAATCACTCCTGGTGCTTACGTTTTACAATGAAAGCTAGTCCTAGGATAGAAAAAACTCAACAGAAAAGTAAAGACGTACCAAAACTGTAACAATCACAAATATAAACATTCAAAAGAATACCTTAAATATTTCCAACTCATTCTCCTTGCTACTTCGATTGCCTCTAGCAGCAAATTTATCTCTTATCTGCTTGTGCTATTTGTCACGCCCTCTATCCATGATTCATTCAACCAGTATTTGCTAAAGTTGACATGTAGAGAGTGAAAGCAAGCCTGGTGCTTGCAGTTCACAGCGAAGACAAGACCTACCAAAGTGAAGACTCAATTCAATACCAAACGCACATCAAACGTTTGAGAATCAAAGACATAAACATTCACAGTAAATATCTCACTTCTCTTACTAATTCTTCTTTCTGTTTTCAATTCCCTCTAGCAACGTTTTGATGTTTCATCTCCTTTTTCTATTTCATATACTCGCTTTCGATAGTTAATTTAAAAAGTATTATAAAAGCTGACATGTAGGAAGCAAATCACTCCTGGTGCTTACGTTTTACAATGAAAGCTAGTCCTAGGATAGAAAAAACTCAACAGAAAAGTAAAGACGTACCAAAACTGTAACAATCACAAATATAAACATTCAAAAGAATACCTTAAATATCTCCAACTCATTCTCCTTGCTACTTCGATTGCCTCTAGCAGCATATTTATCTCTTATCTGCTTGTGCTATTTGTCACGCCCTCTATCGATGATTCATTCAACCAGCATTTGCTAAAGTTGACATGTAGAGAGTGAAAGCAAGCCTGGTGCTTGCAGTTCACAGCGAAGACAAGACCTACCAAAGTGAAGACTCAATTCAATACCAAACGCACATCAAACGTTTGAGAATCAAAGACATAAACATTCACAGTAAATATCTCACTTCTCTTACTAATTCTTCTTTCTGTTTTCAATTCCCTCTAGCAACGTTTTGATGTTTCATCTCCTTTTTCTATTTCATATACTCGCTTTCGATAGTTAATTTAAAAAGTATTATAAAAGCTGACATGTAGGGAGCAAATCACTCCCGTTGCTTACGTTTTACAGTGAAAACAAATCCTTGGATAGAAAAAACTCAACAGAAAAGTAAAGACGTACCAAAACTGTAACAATCACAAATATAAACATTCAAAAAGAATATCTTATATCTCCTACTTATTCTCCTTGCTACTTCGATTGCCTCTAGCAGCATATTTATCTCTTATCTGCTTTTGCTATTTGTCATTCCCTCTATCGATGATTCATTCAACCAGCATTTGCTAAAGTTGACATGTAGAGAGTGAAAGCAAGCCTGGTGCTTGCAGTTCACAGCGAAGACAAGACCTACCAAAGTGAAGACTCAATTCAATACCAAACGCACATCAAACGTTTGAGAATCAAAGACATAAACATTCACAGTAAATATCTCACTTCTCTTACTAATTCTTCTTTCTGTTTTCAATTCCCTCTAGCAACGTTTTGATGTTTCATCTCCTTTTTCTATTTCATATACTCGCTTTCGATAGTTAATTTAAAAAGTATTATAAAAGCTGACATGTAGGAAGCAAATCACTCCTGGTGCTTACGTTTTACAATGAAAGCTAGTCCTAGGATAGAAAAAACTCAACAGAAAAGTAAAGACGTACCAAAACTGTAACAATCACAAATATAAACATTCAAAAGAATACCTTAAATATCTCCAACTCATTCTCCTTGCTACTTCGATTGCCTCTAGCAGCAAATTTATCTCTTATCTGGTTTTGCTATTTGTTATGCCCTCTATCGATGATTCATTCAGCCAGCATTTGCTAAAGTTGCAGTTCACAGCGAAGACAAGACCTACCAAAGTGAAGACTCAATTCAATAGCAAACGCACATCAAACATTTGAGAATCAAACACATAATAATTCTCAGTAGTTATCTCACTTCTCTTACTAATTCTTCTTTCTGTTTTCAATTCCCTCTAGCAACGTTTTGATGTTTCATCTCCCATTTCTATTTCATGTGCTCACTTTCGATAGTTCATTTAAAAAGTATTATAAAAGCTGACATGTAGGGAGCAAATCATTCCCGGTGCTTACGTTTTACAGTGGAAACAAATCCTTGGATAGAAAAAACTCAACCGAAAAGTGAAGACGTACCACAACTGTAACAATCACAAATATAAACATTCAAAAAGAATATCTTATTTCTCCTACTTATTCTCCTTGCTACTTCGATTGCCTCTAGCAGCATATTTATCTCTTATCTGGTTTTGCTATTTGTTATGCCCTCTATCGATGATTCATTCAACCAGCATTTACTAAGGTTGCAGTTCACAGCGAAGACAAGACCTACCAAAGTGAAGACTCAATTCAATAGCAAACGCACATCAAACGTTTAAGAATCAAAGACATAAACATTCTCAGTAAATATCTTACTTGTCTTACTAATTCTTCTTTCTGTTTTCAATTCCCTCTAGCAACGTTTTGATGTTTCATCTCCCATTTCTATTTCATGTCCCCACTTTCGATAGTTCATTTAAAAAGTATTATGAAAGCTGACATGTAGGGAGCAAATCACTCCCAGTTCTTACGTTTTACAATGAAAACTAGTTCTAGGATAAAAAAAACTCAACAGAAAATTAAAGACGTACCAAAACTGTAACAATCACAAATATAAACATTCAAAAAGAACATCTTATACCTCCAACTCATTCTCCTTGCTACTTCGATTGCCTCTAGCAGCATATTTATCTCTTATCTGCTTGTGCTATTTGTCACGCCCTCTATCGATGATTCATTCAACCAGCATTTGCTAAAGTTGCAGTTCACAGCGAAGACAAGACCTACCAAAGTGAAGACTCAATTCAATATCAAACGCACATCAAACGTTTAAGAATCAAAGACATAAACATTCTCAGTAAATATCTTACTTCTCTTACTAATTCTTCTTTCTGTTTTCAATTCCCTCTAGCAACGTTTTGATGTTTCATGTCCCATTTCTATTTCATGTGCTCACTTTCGATAATCATTTAAAAAGTATTATAAAAGCTGACATGTAGGAAGCAAAACGCTCCTGGTGCTTACGTTTTACAGTGAAAACAAGTCCTAGCTTAGAAAAAACTCAACAAAAAAGTACAGACGAACCACAACTGTAACAATCACAAATATAAACATTCAAAAAGAATATCTTATATCTCCAACTCATTCTCCTTGCTACTTCGATTGCCTCTAGCAGCATATTTATCTCTTATCTGGTTTTGCTATTTGTCATGCCCTCTATCGATGATTCATTCAACCAGCATTTGCTAAAGTTGCAGTTCACAGCGAAGGCAAGACCTACCAAAGTGAAGACTCAATTGAATAGCAAGCGCACATCAAACATTTGAGAATCAAAGACATAATCATTCTCAGTAGTTATCTTACTTCTCTTACTAATTCTTCTTTCTGTTTTCAATTCCCTCTAGCAACGTTTTGATGTTTCATCTCCCATTTCTATTTCATGTGCTCACTTTCGATAGTTCATTTAAAAAGTATTATAAAAGCTGACATGTAGGGAGCAAATCATTCCCGGTGCTTACGTTATACAGTGGAAACAAGTCCTAGCTTAGAAAAAAAACTCAACAGAAAAGTAAAGATGTACCAAAACTGTATCAATCACAAACAAAAACATTCAAAAAGAATATCTCATTTCTCCAACTAATTCTCCTTGCTTCTTCGATTGCCGCTAGCAGCATATTTATCTCTTATCTGCTTTTGCTATTTGTCATTCCCTCTATCGATGATTCATTCAACCAGCATTTGTTAAAGTTGACATGTAGAGAGTGAAAGCAAGCCCGGTGCTTGCAGTTCACAGCGAAGACAAGACCTACCAAAGTGAAGACTCAATTCAATACCACACGCACATCAAACGTTTGAGAATCGAAGACATAAACATTCTCAGTAAATATCTTACTTCTCTTACTCATTCTTCTTTCTGTTTTCAATTCCCTCTAGCAAAGTTTTGATGTTTCATCGCCCATTTCTGTTTCATGTGCTCACTTTCGATAGTTAATTCAAAAAATATTATGAAAGCTGACATGTAGGGATAAAATCACTTCTGGTGCTTACGTTTTACAGTGGAAACAAATCCTAGCTTGGAAAAAACTCAACAAAAAAGTAAAGACGTACCAAAACTGTAACAATCACAAATATAAACATTCAAAAAGAATATCTTATATCTCCTACTCATTCTCCTTGCAACCTCGATTGCCTCTAGCAGCAAATTTCTCTCTTCTCTGCTATTGCTATTTGTCATGCCCTCTATCGATGATTCATTCAACCAGCATTTGCTAAAGTTGACATGTAGAGAGTGAAAGCAAGCCTAGTGCTTGCAGTTCACAGCGAAGACAAGACCTACCAAAGTGAAGACTCAATTCAATACCAAACGCACATCAAACGTCTAAGAATAAAAGACAAAAACATTCACAGTAAATATCTCACTTCTCTTACTAATTCTTCTTTCTGTTTTCAATTCCCTCTAGCAACGTTTTGATGTTTCATCTCCTTTTTCTATTTCATATACTCGCTTTCGATAGTTAATTTAAAAAGTATTATAAAAGCTGACATGTAGGAAGCAAATCACTCCCGTTGCTTACGTTTTACAGTGGAAACAAATCCTTGGATAGAAAAAACTCAACCGAAAAGTGAAGACGTACCACAACTGTAACAATCACCAATATAAACATTCAAAAAGAATATCTTATTTCTCCTACTTAATCTCCTTGCTACTTCGATTGCCTCTAGCAGCATATTTATCTCTTATCTGGTTTTGCTATTTGTTATGCCCTCTATCGATGATTCATTCAACCAGCATTTGCTAAAGTTGCAGTTCACAGCGAAGACAAGACCTACCAAAGTGAAGACTCAATTCAATAGCAAACGCACATCAAACGTTTGAGAATCAAAGACATAAACATTCACAGTAAATATCTTACTTCTCTTACTAATTCTTCTTTCTGTTTTCAATTCCCTCTAGCATCGTTTTGAAGTTTCATCTCCCATTTCTAATTCATGTACTCGCTTTCGATAGTTAATTCAAAAAATATTATAATAGCTGACATGTAGGAAGCAAATCACCCCTGGTGCTTACTTTTTACAGTGAAATCAAGTCCTAGCTTATAAAAAACTCTACAAAAAAGTAAAGACGTACCAAAACTGTAACAATCACAAATATAAACATTCAAAAAGAATATCTTATATCTCCTACTCATTCTCCTTGCAACCTCGATTGCCTCTAGCAGCAAATTTCTCTCTTCTCTGCTATTGCTATTTGTCATGCCCTCTATCGATGATTCATTCAACCAGCATTTGCTAAAGTTGACATGTAGAGAGTGAAAGCAAGCCTAGTGCTTGCAGTTCACAGCGAAGACAAGACCTACCAAAGTGAAGACTCAATTCAATACCAAACGCACATCAAACGTCTAAGAATAAAAGACAAAAACATTCACAGTAAATATCTCACTTCTCTTACTAATTCTTCTTTCTGTTTTCAATTCCCTCTAGCAACGTTTTGATGTTTCATCTCCTTTTTCTATTTCATATACTCGCTTTCGATAGTTAATTTAAAAAGTATTATAAAAGCTGACATGTAGGAAGCAAATCACTCCCGTTGCTTACGTTTTACAGTGGAAACAAATCCTTGGATAGAAAAAACTCAACCGAAAAGTGAAGACGTACCACAACTGTAACAATCACCAATATAAACATTCAAAAAGAATATCTTATTTCTCCTACTTAATCTCCTTGCTACTTCGATTGCCTCTAGCAGCATATTTATCTCTTATCTGGTTTTGCTATTTGTTATGCCCTCTATCGATGATTCATTCAACCAGCATTTGCTAAAGTTGCAGTTCACAGCGAAGACAAGACCTACCAAAGTGAAGACTCAATTCAATAGCAAACGCACATCAAACGTTTGAGAATCAAAGACATAAACATTCTCAGTAAATATCTTACTTGTCTTACTAATTCTTCTTTCTGTTTTCAATTCCCTCTAGCAACGTTTTGATGTTTCATCTCCCATTTCTATTTCATGTCCCCACTTTCGATAGTTCATTTAAAAAGTATTATGAAAGCTGACATGTAGGGAGCAAATCACTCCCAGTTCTTACGTTTTACAATGAAAACTAGTTCTAGGATAAAAAAAACTCAACAGAAAATTAAAGACGTACCAAAACTGTAACAATCACAAATATAAACATTCAAAAAGAACATCTTATACCTCCAACTCATTCTCCTTGCTACTTCGATTGCCTCTAGCAGCATATTTATCTCTTATCTGCTTGTGCTATTTGTCACGCCCTCTATCGATGATTCATTCAACCAGCATTTGCTAAAGTTGCAGTTCACAGCGAAGACAAGACCTACCAAAGTGAAGACTCAATTCAATATCAAACGCACATCAAACGTTTAAGAATCAAAGACATAAACATTCACAGTAAATATCTCACTTCTCTTACTAATTCTTCTTTCTGTTTTCAATTCCCTCTAGCAACGTTTTGATGTTTCATCTCCCATTTCTATTTCATGTGCTCACTTTCGATAATTCATTTAAAAAGTATTATACAAGCTGACATGTAGGGAGCAAATCACTCCCGGTGCTTACGTTTTACAGTGGAAAGAAATCCTTGGATAGAAAAAACTCAACAGAAAAGTAAAGACGTACCAAAACTGTAACAATCACAAGTATAAACATTCAAAAAGAATATCTTATATCTCCAACTCATTCTCCTGGCTTCTTCGATTGCCTCTAGCAGCAAATTTATCTCTGCTCTGCTATTGCTATTTGTCATGCCCTCTATCGATGATTCATTCAACCAGCATTTGCTAAAGTTGACATGTAGAGAGTGAAAGCAAGCCTGGTGCTTGCAGCTCACAGCGAAGACAAGACCTACCAAAGTGAAGACTCAATTCAATACCAAACGCACATCAAACGTTTAAGAATCAAAGACATAAACATTCTCAGTAAATATCTTACTTCTCTTACTAATTCTTCTTTCTGTTTTCAATTCCCTCTAGCAACGTTTTGATGTTTCATCTCCCATTTCTATTTTATGTGCTCACTTTCGATAGTTCATTTAAAAAGTATTATAAAAGCTGACATGTAGGGAGCAAATCACTCCCGGTGCTTACGTTTTACAGTGAAAACAAATCCTTGGATAGAAAAAACTCAACAGAAAAGTAAAGACGTACCAAAACTGTAACAATCACAAATATAAACATTCAAAAAGAATATCTTATTTCTCCAACTCATTCTCCTTGCAACCTCGATTGCCTCTAGCAGCAAATTTCTCTCTTCTCTGCTATTGCTATTTGTCATGCCCTCTATCGATGATTCATTCAACCAGCATTTGCTAAATTTGACATGTAGAGAGTGAAAGCAAGCCTAGTGCTTGCAGCTCACAGCGAAGACAAGACCTACCAAAGTGAAGACTCAATTCAATACCAAACGCACATCAAACGTTTAAGAATCAAAGACATAAACATTCTCAGTAGCTATCTTACTTGTCTTACTAATTCTTCTTTCTGTTTTCAATTCCCTCTAGCAACGTTTTGATGTTTCATCTCCTTTTTCTATTTAATGTGCCCACTTTCGATAGTTCATTTAAAAAGTATTATAAAAGCTGACATGTAGGGAGCAAATCACTCCCGGTGCTTACGTTTTACAGTGAAAACAAATCCTTGGATAGAAAAAACTCAACAGAAAAGTAAAGACGTACCAAAACTGTAACAATCACAAATATAAACATTCAAAAAGAATATCTTATATCTCCAACTCATTCTCCTTGCATCCTCGATTGCCTCTAGCAGCAAATTTCTCTCTTCTCTGCTATTGCTATTTGTCATGCCCTCTATCGATGATTCATTCAACCAGCATTTGCTAAAGTTGACATGTAGAGAGTGAAAGCAAGCCTAGTGCTTGCAGCTCACAGCGAAGACAAGACCTTCTGTAATATAATAATATATCTACGCGTGAACTTCCGGCATCACGGTTGCCCTGATATATTATATATTTTCTTCCTCTCCTATTTCTTATGATAATATATCTACACGTGAACTTTCGGCATCACGGTTGCCTTGATATATTTCATATTCTTCTTCACATCACTTTCTTATGATAATATGTCTACACGTGAACTTCCGGCATCACGGTTGCCTTGGCATATTATCTATCTCCTTCTAACACTTCGAATTAGCAGCCTCACTGCTGACTGTAGAATGCCCTTTACTCGTGGTGGAATTCACTAATCACTATGCACGTGTAAGAAACCCATCCTTCCTCCTTCTCGAGACTTTGTCCCGAAATAAAACACAAGTGTGGTTTCGTTTCTTATAGTTGCCTAAACTGATCGAACTGTGCCTTGGTCTATTTTTCACTATAACTTCTTTACTGTCTGTAACTCCATCCTTGAACGGGGATGGAACTGAGCCTGAGCTCAGTTCTAAACTAAGATTTCACTATATCGAGGTTTCTGCGGAACTGAGCGTCGTGCACTGAGACTTCTGCTCAACTGAGACTTCTGCTCAACTGAGACTTCTGCTCAACTGAGACTTGTTCGATCAGTCTTTGGCCCTTTATTTATAGTACAATTTCTTCCTTAAGTTTAACATTTCTTTTTGGATTATTTCTAATGGGTTCCCACGGTTCATGTCTGAATTTCTAAGAATTTTGATAAAGAAAATAATATTGAATTTAACACTTTTGTTTGTCTGAATTTTGATTGGTCGTTTATAGATTTGATATCGATTTACTGTCTGGCTAACTTCCTGTTTACTTAATTATGATTGGTTAGTTTGGTTAATATGATCCTACGCGTGCCTATCATGATCGAACATGTTCGTTCGCCTAATTTGCGGTTCATTATTTTACCTGAAAGTGTGGGAATCCATACATTGTATTTGAATGCGTTTCTAAACGTTCTTTTGCCCTTGAACTAAAGATGTTGTTTATTGGCGCGATTGCATGTGCACCCGAAATCGTGAGAATTATCTCGCGGTGTCATATTGAGACGAGTCCTATGCTACCTAAGGGCGTATGCACTTGAAAGCGTGGGAACACGCATTCCCAACTACGCATGCATTGCTTCTTTAACATTTGGTTTATTGCGCAAAGTTATTTTGGGTTTCCGTGGTTGAATTTGTTATCGGTAAACAATATCAGGTTACAATATGCGTACATGCCCGTTTGGCTTTTGATTGTGATTACGTTGCATCTTTGCATTTTATCTTGCCTTGCAATTGTGTTGCATGCCATATTGCATTCTACATTGTATTCTACTTAGAACTTGCTTGGAAGATTAAGTTCTGCAATGGAGCTTGAAATGTTAATTGTTTTAAGCTTATCTTAATCTGCACTTTTGGTAATTGCGCCTGCGTGTATGCTTGGTACAGCACACCACCACCCTTTAAGAATAATTTTACTATAGAGAGAATCGATATTGGAAAATTATTCTCCTGTCTGCTTAATAATTCGGTTCTTGTGAACTGTTGTAATTTTTCTTGTAACGCAATGTTCTATTGTACAATTTGTTTCGTGTATCTGTCTAACTATGAATGGTCCAATGTATAATGGATCTAATTTTTTCCTATTTTCGTTTGTTAGATAAACTTTATCGCCTATTTTAATTGAAATTGGATTAACGGTCTTAATTAAGGTGATTTGTCTTCTTTTTTTTTGTCTTATGAGGTTTTCTCTCGCAATTTTGTTAGATTTTTGGATTTTATACTTCATTTTGTTGTAATATTGTTCAATGTTATAGATTGGTTCAATGGTTGTTTCGTGTAGTTCTTGGGGTAGATTTGCTTTTCTTCCAAATACTAATTCAAATGGTGTGTAATTTGTATCTGTATGAGGAGTAGTATTGTAAACAAAAGAATAAAACTTTATCCAATTGTCCCAATCATCGTGATGTTCGTTTGAAAATGTCCTTAAATATTCATTTAAACATCTATGATTTCTTTCTAAACTACCGATTGTTTGTGGATGATATGCGGTTCCAAATGTTTGTTTGAAATTGAGGATTTCTGCAATTTTACTAAGAATTTCGTTATTGTATTCGAGTCCTTGATCCGATTTGAGTTCCATGAAATTTCCATAAATAAGAATGAAATTTTCTATTAACGCTTTGGCTATTGAATTTGCTTCTTTGTTTGAAATTGGGATGATAACTACATACTTTGTTAAATCACATTGTATTGTTACTGCATATCTATTGTTGTGATTAGTTTTTGGTACCGGTCCTACTGTATCTATTGATATTACACTAAAAGGTTTTGAGGGTGTTGTCGTCACAACAGTTTCCTCTTTTGTATGCCGCTTGATCTTGTTTAGCTGGCATTCTTGGCATTGCCTGACATAATTTTTAATGTCCTGTTTCATATTTGTCCATTTATAAAATTCTCTTATTTTGAGGTACAACCTATGTTGTCCTATATGTCCTCCTAGGGAATTCTTATGATGCGATTCTAGTATCGTCATCTTTTCATCCTGCTTCAATATAATCTTGGGCGCCTTGAACAGTATAATTTCTGACCCGAAAATGGCTCTACAAGCGATTTCCTTTATGGTCTGCAGGGAATAATATTCGAATAATTTGTCATCAATTGACATTGCTAGCTTATCTCGTTTCATTTCCTTCAATAAGTCACAGATTTTCAGAAAAGCAAACTCTAGTGTTTGATTTCCGTTTTCATCCGACTTTAGTGGAATGTCGACAAATCCCAATACTTTGTTATAGTTGTTGTTACATAACTCAAGCTTGATTTTGTTTTCGTATGTCTTTGTACGCAATTTCAACATTTTATTAACCTCTGAAGGGTTTTCAGTTTGCCATACTACAGGGTGATCAGTCCTCAGTATGTCTCTTTGATCTTCATTATGCAATGTTTTATGCTTCTGCTTGGTCATTGCTCTTGTATTTACAACGAGCACTTCCTTTGTCAATGGTGTAATACTTTTCAATTCGTCTGAGTTCACTATCATTCGTGAAAGAGCGTCTGCTCCAACATTCGTTTTACCCTTTACATATTCTATGTCAAAGTCAAATTCTTCTAGATCTAGTCTCATGCGTGTGAGCTTAGATGTGGGGTTCTTCATTTTAAAAAGATAAACTAATGGTCTATGGTCTGTTCGAACGGTGAATCTTTGACCGTAAAGATATGGTTTAAAATGGTTAATTGCCCAATGAATGGCTGTTAGCTCTTTTTCAATAACTGATTTTGCCTTTTCTCCTGGGGTGAAACTTTTACTTGCGTAAGCGACTGGTAAGTCATTTCCTTCTATTATTTGTGAAAGAATTGCTCCACATGCTACGTCAGAAGCATCAGTAGTTACAATGAATTTTTGTGAAAAGTCTGGGTATTTTAGTATAGTAGGGGATAACAAATGTTTTTTCAATGAGTCAAATGCTAGTTGGCATTCCTTTGTCCATTGAAACTTTACACCTTTCTTCAGAAGGTTATTCAATGGCTTAGCGATATTTGCAAAATTATTTACAAACTTTCTATAATAGTTACAAAATGCTACAAATCGTCTTACTTCATCAGCGTTATTGGGAACTGGAAAGTCCCTTAGCTTCTAGAACTTAGATTCGTCTGGGTAAATTCCTTCGCTCGTTATCTTATGTCCTAAATATGTTACTTCTGTTCTAAAGAAACTACATTTATCTGGATTTAACTTAAGATTGTATTTTCTAAGCCTATCAAAAACTTTAACTAGGTTACTGATATGATGCCGTGCACTGCATCCAGTAACGATTATATCATCTATATATACAAATGCTAGTTCAGGTGTCAACCCGGCCATGGCTATTGCCATCATTCGCTGAAAGCTATTTGGACATATATTTAGTCCAAAAGGCATACGCGTAAATTGATAGTGGCCAGTCGAGGTTGAAAACGCTGTGAACTTTCTTGAGTCATTTTCGAGAGGGATCTGATGGAAGCCTGACATCAAGTCTAAAGTACTAAAGTACTTGGCTCTTCCTAATTGGTCCAGAATTGTGTCAATCCGGGGTAAAGGAAACTTGTCTGGTAAGATTTTCTTATTTAATTGTCGAAAATCTACCACTAGCCTCCACTTCTTATCAGCATTGTCCGATTTCTTTGGTACCAAAAGAATTTGAGAGTTGTAAGAAGATATCGAATGTTCAATAATGTTGCTTTGCAACATCTTATCTACTTGTTTGTTTATCTCTTCTGTTTGCGAGTGGATTTGTTTATAATTGGGTATATATGATGGTATGTTGTCTTTCAATCGAATTTCTTGCTTGTAGAAATTATTGGTAGTGATTGGGTCGTCATCTATGCAAAATATATCAGAGTATTTGTAAATAATTTGTTCCAAAGCCTTTCTTGCAAACTGTGGTACATTTTCTATTTTAATTTTTCTGCAAATATTTGATGCTCTATTTGTATTGGTATTTGTTTGCAAGGAACATTTTAAAATGTTGTACTCTCCGAGTAATTTTGTTTCTGGTAAGATTAAGTTGTGAGGGATAAACACATTTTCCTCCGTAGTGTTTACAAGTTTGATAAATTGGTTTTCTTTTGATACTATGGAATTGCCGTAAAATACTCCTGGTTTGATTTCTTTTGCTAATACTATTGTATCTTCTGTTATGTTTGGTATTGAAATTTTACGTATAACTTCACTTCTGAGTGGAAGTATGAATCCATTATCAATTTTGTCTTCTATTGGGTAGGAAACATTTGTTCCATTTATGTTGAAATGAAGTAACCAATGTTCATAATCAATTGTGCACCGATATTGGGTTAGAATATCTCTGCCTAATATTCCATCTGCTAGAATTTCTACCGTTTTTGGTATTAAGTGAAATTCATGGGGAATAAGTAAATTTCCAAATCTTAAATTTGTTTTTGTTGAACCTAATGTGTATATAGAGTTGCTTGAAATGCCTGTCAGTTTAACTTTCCTGTCTATAAAGACTTGCTGTTTTGGTTTGACTTTGTCTACTTTAAAAAGTGATATGTCTGCACCTGTATCTACGATCAAGGTACTGTATTCATTGTTGGCTATTTCTAATTGAATCTTGATGAAGTTACTTGCTGATATGTTTATTGCGAGTATTGGCAGTCTGTTATGGACTGCTGTTGCTTGTCTAAAAAAATATTTTCTGTCGGAGGTGTTAGATAATTGACTCTTCCTTGGGAAATTTGTGCCTGTAGGCTTTCATTCTGTTTCCAGTATTGGTCGTTTTGCTGTTCTTCTTGTGTTATATATACGCGATTTGAATTTTGTCTCCAATTTCCCGATGAGTTTTGATGGTTTCTTTGAGGTTCAAATCGATTTGTTTGGTTAGGTCCGTTGTTGTTATTACGATTATTATTTTGATATCTTGGTTGCTGGTAATTGTTGTTGGGTGGGTTAATGGGTGGGAATCTAGTTTGATTCCGGTTGCGGTATCTATTATAGTTTTGGGGTCGTTTGTTCCATTGGTTTTGATTTGGGTTAAATTTATTAAACCTTGGACCATGGTTGCGTTTATTGTAGTTGTTATTATTGTACCAATCGTTTCTATTTCTTGATTGGTTTGAGCGCGTAGCAAACACTTCTGCTGAGTTCTTGCTGTCATCTATGTCATGTAATATAATAATATATCTACGCGTGAACTTCCGGCATCACGGTTGCCCTGATATATTATATATTTTCTTCCTCTCCTATTTCTTATGATAATATATCTACACGTGAACTTTCGGCATCACGGTTGCCTTGATATATTATCTATCTCCTTCTATCACTTCGAATTAGCAGCTTCACTGCTGATTGAAGAATGCCCTTTACTCGTGGTGGAATTCACTAATCACTATGCACCTGTAAGAAACCCATCCTTCCTCCTTCTCGAGACTTCCTGTCACGGTCGCCATGTAATATAATAATATATCTACGCGTGAACTTCCGGCATCACGGTTGCCCTGATATATTATATATTTTCTTCCTCTCCTATTTCTTATGATAATATATCTACACGTGAACTTTCGGCATCACGGTTGCCTTGATATATTTCATAAACTGAGACCTACCAAAGTGAAGACTCAATTCAATAGCAAACGCACATCAAACGTTTAAGAATCAAAGACATAAACATTCTCAGTAGCTCTCTTACTTCTCTTACTAATTCTTCTTTCTGTTTTCAATTCCCTCTAGCAACGTTTTGATGTTTCATCTCCCATTTCTATTTTATGTGCTCACTTTCGATAGTTCATTTAAAAAGTATTATAAAAGCTGACATGTAGGGAGCAAATCACTCCCGTTGCTTACGTTTTACAGTGAAAACAAATCCTTGGATAGAAAAAACTCAACAGAAAAGTAAAGACGTACCAAAACTGTAACAATCACAAATATAAACATTCAAAAAGAATATCTTATATCTCCAACTCATTCTCCTTGCATCCTCGATTGCCTCTAGCAGCATATTTATCTCTTATCTGGTTTTGCTATTTGTCATGCCCTCTATCGATGATTCATTCAACCAGCATTTGCTAAAGTTGACATGTAGAGAGTGAAAGCAAGCCTGGTGCTTGCAGTTCACAGCAAAGACTAGACCTACCAAAGTGAAGACTCAATTCAATACCACACGCACATCAAACGTTTAAGAATCAAAGACATAAACATTCTCAGTAAATATCTTACTTCTCTTACTAATTCTTCTTTCTGTTTTCAATTCCCTCTAGCAACGTTTTGATGTTTCATCTCCCATTTCTATTTTATGTGCTCACTTTCGATAGTTCATTTAAAAAGTATTATAAAAGCTGACATGTAGGGAGCAAATCACTCCCGGTGCTTACGTGTTACTGTGGAAACAAATCCTTGGATAGAAAAAACTCAACAGAAAAGTAAAGACGTACCAAAACTGTAACAATCACAAGTATAAACATTCAAAAAGAATATCTTATATCTCCAACTCATTCTCCTTGCTTCTTCGATTGCCTCTAGCAGCAAATTTATCTCTGCTCTGCTATTGCTATTTGTCATGCCCTCTATCGATGATTCATTCAACCAGCATTTGCTAAAGTTGACATGTAGAGAGTGAAAGCAAGCCTGGTGCTTGCAGTTCACAGCGAAGACTAGACCTACCAAAGTGAAGACTCAATTCAATACCACACGCACATCAAACGTTTAAGAATCAAAGACATAAACATTCTCAGTAAATATCTTACTTCTCTTACTAATTCTTCTTTCTGTTTTCAATTCCCTCTAGCAACGTTTTGATGTTTCATCTCCCATTTCTATTTTATGTGCTCACTTTCGATAGTTCATTTAAAAAGTATTATAAAAGCTGACATGTAGGGAGCAAATCACTCCTGTTGCTTACGTTTTACAGTGAAAACAAATCCTTGGATAGAAAAAACTCAACAGAAAAGTAAAGACGTACCAAAACTGTAACAATCACAAGTATAAACATTCAAAAAGAATATCTTATATCTCCAACTCATTCTCCTTGCAACCTCGATTGCCTCTAGCAGCAAATTTCTCTCTTCTCTGCTATTGCTATTTGTCATGCCCTCTATCGATGATTCATTCAACCAGCATTTGCTAAAGTTGACATGTAGAGAGTGAAAGCAAGCCTGGTGCTTGCAGTTCACAGCGAAGACAAGACCTACCAAAGTGAAGACTCAATTCAATACCAAACGCACATCAAACGTTTAAGAATCAAAGACATAAACATTCTCAGTAAATATCTTACTTCTCTTACTAATTCTTCTTTCTGTTTTCAATTCCCTCTAGCAACGTTTTGATGTTTCATCTCCCATTTCTATTTTATGTGCTCACTTTCGATAGTTCATTTAAAAAGTATTATAAAAGCTGACATGTAGGGAGCAAATCACTCCCGTTGCTTACGTTTTACAGTGAAAACAAATCCTTGGATAGAAAAAACTCAACAGAAAAGTAAAGACGTACCAAAACTGTAACAATCACAAATATAAACATTCAAAAAGAATATCTTATATCTCCAACTCATTCTCCTTGCAACCTCGATTGCCTCTAGCAGCAAATTTCTCTCTTCTCTGCTATTGCTATTTGTCATGCCCTCTATCGATGATTCATTCAACCAGCATTTGCTAAATTTGACATGTAGAGAGTGAAAGCAAGCCTAGTGCTTGCAGCTCACAGCGAAGACAAGACCTACCAAAGTGAAGACTCAATTCAATACCAAACGCACATCAAACGTTTAAGAATCAAAGACATAAACATTCCCAGTAGCTATCTTACTTCTCTTACTAATTCTTCTTTCTGTTTTCAATTCCCTCTAGCAACGTTTTGATGTTTCATCTCCCATTTCTATTTCATGTGCCCACTTTCGATAGTTCATTTAAAAAGTATTATAAAAGCTGACATGTAGGGAGCAAATCACTCCCGGTGCTTACGTTTTACAGTGAAAACAAATCCTTGGATAGAAAAAACTCAACAGAAAAGTAAAGACGTACCAAAACTGTAACAATCACAAATATAAACATTCAAAAAGAATATCTTATATCTCCAACTCATTCTCCTTGCATCCTCGATTGCCTCTAGCAGCAAATTTCTCTCTTCTCTGCTATTGCTATTTGTCATGCCCTCTATCGATGATTCATTCAACCAGCATTTGCTAAAGTTGACATGTAGAGAGTGAAAGCAAGCCTAGTGCTTGCAGCTCACAGCGAAGACAAGACCTACTGTAATATAATAATATATCTACGCGTGAACTTCCGGCATCACGGTTGCCCTGATATATTATATATTTTCTTCCTCTCCTATTTCTTATGATAATATATCTACACGTGAACTTTCGGCATCACGGTTGCCTTGATATATTTCATATTCTTCTTCACATCACTCTCTTATGATAATATGTCTACACGTGAACTTCCGGCATCACGGTTGCCTTGATATATTATCTATCTCCTTCTATCACTTCGAATTAGCAGCTTCACTGCTGATTGAAGAATGCCCTTTACTCGTGGTGGAATTCACTAATCACTATGCACCTGTAAGAAACCCATCCTTCCTCCTTCTCGAGACTTTGTCCCGAAATAAAACACAAGTGTGGTTTCGTTTCTTATAGTTGCCTAAACTGATCGAACTGTGCCTTGGTCTATTTTTCACTATAACTTCTTTACTGTCTGTAACTCCATCCTTGAACGGGGATGGAACTGAGCCTGAGCTCAGTTCTAAACTGAGATTTCACTATATCGAGGTTTCTGCGGAACTGAGCGTCGTGCACTGAGACTTCTGCTCAACTGAGACTTCTGCTCAACTGAGACTTCTGCTCAACTGAGACTTGTTCGATCAGTCTTTGGCCCTTTATTTATAGTACAATTTCTTCCTTAAGTTTAACATTTCTTTTTGGATTATTTCTAATGGGTTCCCACGGTTCATGTCTGAATTTCTAAGAATTTTGATAAAGAAAATAATATTGAATTTAACACTTTTGTTTGTCTGAATTTTGATTGGTCGTTTATAGATTTGATATCGATTTACTGTCTGGCTAACTTCCTGTTTACTTAATTATGATTGGTTAGTTTGGTTAATATGATCCTACACGTGCCTATCATGATCGAACATGTTCGTTCGCCTAATTTGGGGTTCATTATTTTACCTGAAAGTGTGGGAATCCATACATTGTATTTGAATGCGTTTCTAAACGTTCTTTTGCCCTTGAACTAAAGATGTTGTTTATTGGCGCGATTGCATGTGCACCCGAAATCGTGAGAATTATCTCGCGGTGTCATATTGAGACGAGTCCTATGCTACCTAAGGGCGCATGCACTTGAAAGCGTGGGAACACGCATTCCCAACTACGCATGCATTGCTTCTTTAACATTTGGTTTATTGCGCAAAGTTATTTTGGGTTTCCGTGGTTGAATTTGTTATCGGTAAACAATATCAGGTTACAATATGCGTACATGCCCGTTTGGCTTTTGATTGTGATTACGTTGCATCTTTGCATTTTATCTTGCCTTGCAATTGTGTTGCATGCCATATTGCATTCTACATTGTATTCTACTTAGAACTTGCTTGGAAGATTAAGTTCTGCAATGGAGCTTGAAATGTTAATTGTTTTAAGCTTATCTTAATCTGCACTTTTGGTAATTGCGCCTGCGTGTATGCTTGGTACAGCACACCACCACCCTTTAAGAATAATTTTACTATAGAGAGAATCGATATTGGAAAATTATTCTCCTGTCTGCTTAATAATTCGGTTCTTGTGAACTGTTGTAGTTTTTCTTGTAACGCAATGTTCTATTGTACAATTTGTTTCGTGTATCTGTCTAACTATGAATGGTCCAATGTATAATGGATCTAATTTTTTCCTATTTTCGTTTGTTAGATAAACTTTATCGCCTATTTTAATTGAAATTGGATTAACGGTCTTATTTAAGGTGATTTGTCTTTTTTCTTTTTGTCTTATGAGGTTTTCTCTCGCAATTTTGTTAGATTTTTGGATTTTATACTTCATTTCGATGTAATATTGTTCAATGTTATAGATTGGTTCAATGGTTGTTTCGTGTAGTTCTTGGGGTAGATTTGCTTTTCTTCCAAATACTAATTCAAATGGTGTGTAATTTGTATCTGTATGAGGAGTAGTATTGTAAACAAAAGAATAAAACTTAATCCAATTGTCCCAATCATCGTGATGTTCGTTTGAAAATGTCCTTAAATATTCATTTAAACATCTATGATTTCTTTCTAAACTACCGATTGTTTGTGGATGATATGCGGTTCCAAATGTTTGTTTGAAATTGAGGATTTCTGCAATTTTACTAAGAATTTCGTTATTGTATTCGAGTCCTTGATCCGATTTGAGTTCCATGAAATTTCCATAAATAAGAATGAAATTTTCTATTAACGCTTTGGCTATTGAATTTGCTTCTTTGTTTGAAATTGGGATGATAACTACATACTTTGTTAAATCACATTGTATTGTTACTGCATATCTATTGTTGTGATTAGTTTTTGGTAACGGTCCTACTGTATCTATTGAGATTACACTAAAAGGTTTTGAGGGTGTTGTCGTCACAACAGTTTCCTCTTTTGTATGCCGCTTGATCTTGTTTAGCTGGCATTCTTGGCATTGCCTGACATAATTTTTAATGTCCTGTTTCATATTTGTCCATTTATAAAATTCTCTTATTTTGAGGTACAACCTATGTTGTCCTATATGTCCTCCTAGGGAATTCTTATGATGCGATTCTAGTATCGTCATCTTTTCATCCTGCTTCAATATAATCTTGGGCGCCTTGAACAGTATAATTTCTGACCCGAAAATGGCTCTACAAGCGATTTCCTTTATGGTCTGCAGGGAATAATATTCGAATAATTTGTCATCAATTGACATTGCTAGCTTATCTCGTTTCATTTCCTTCAATAAGTCACAGATTTTCAGAAAAGCAAACTCTAGTGTTTGATTTCCGTTTTCATCCGACTTTAGTGGAATGTCGACAAATCCCAATACTTTGTTATAGTTGTTGTTACATAACTCAAGCTTGATTTTGTTTTCGTATGTCTTTGTACGCAATTTCAACATTTTATTAACCTCTGAAGGGTTTTCAGTTTGCCATACTACAGGGTGATCAGTCCTCAGTATGTCTCTTTGATCTTCATTATGCAATGTTTTATGCTTCTGCTTGGTCATTGCTCTTGTATTTACAACGAGCACTTCCTTTGTCAATGGTGTAATACTTTTCAATTCGTCTGAGTTCACTATCATTCGTGAAAGAGCGTCTGCTCCAACATTCGTTTTACCCTTTACATATTCTATGTCAAAGTCAAATTCTTCTAGATCTAGTCTCATGCGTGTGACCTTAGATGTGGGGTTCTTCATTTTAAAAAGATAAACTAATGGTCTATGGTCTGTTCGAACGGTGAATCTTTGACCGTAAAGATATGGTTTAAAATGGTTAATTGCCCAATGAATGGCTGTTAGCTCTTTTTCAATAACTGATTTTGCCTTTTCTCCTGGGGTGAAACTTTTACTTGCGTAAGCGACTGGTAAGTCATTTCCTTCTATTATTTGTGAAAGAATTGCTCCACATGCTACGTCAGAAGCATCAGTAGTTACAATGAATTTTTGTGAAAAGTCTGGGTATTTTAGTATAGTAGGGGATAACAAATGTTTTTTCAATGAGTCAAATGCTAGTTGGCATTCCTTTGTCCATTGAAACTTTACACCTTTCTTCAGAAGGTTATTCAATGGCTTAGCGATATTTGCAAAATTATTTACAAACTTTCTATAATAGTTACAAAATGCTACAAATCGTCTTACTTCATCAGCGTTATTGGGAACTGGAAAGTCCCTTAGCTTCTGGAACTTAGATTCGTCTGGGTAAATTCCTTCGCTCGTTATCTTATGTCCTAAATATGTTACTTCTGTTCTAAAGAAACTACATTTATCTGGATTTAACTTAAGATTGTATTTTCTAAGCCTATCAAAAACTTTAACTAGGTTACTGATATGATGCCGTGCACTGCATCCAGTAACGATTATATCATCTATATATACAAATGCTAGTTCAGGTGTCAACCCGGCCATGGCTATTGCCATCATTCGCTGAAAGCTATTTGGACATATATTTAGTCCAAAAGGCATACGCGTAAATTGATAGTGGCCAGTCGAGGTTGAAAACGCTGTGAACTTTCTTGAGTCATTTTCGAGAGGGATCTGATGGAAGCCTGACATCAAGTCTAAAGTACTAAAGTACTTGGCTCTTCCTAATTGGTCCAGAATTGTGTCAATCCGGGGTAAAGGAAACTTGTCTGGTAGGATTTTCTTATTTAATTGTCGAAAATCTACCACTAGCCTCCACTTCTTATCAGCATTGTCCGATTTCTTTGGTACCAAAAGAATTTGAGAGTTGTAAGAAGATATCGAATGTTCAATAATGTTGCTTTGCAACATCTTATCTACTTGTTTGTTTATCTCTTCTGTTTGCGAGTGGATTTGTTTATAATTGGGTATATATGATGGTATGTTGTCTTTCAATCGAATTTCTTGCTTGTAGAAATTATTGGTAGTGATTGGGTCGTCATCTATGCAAAATATATCAGAGTATTTGGAAATAATTTGTTCCAAATCCTTTCTTGCAAACTGTGGTACATTTTCTATTTTAATTTTTCTGCAAATATTTGATGCTCTATTTGTATTGGTATTTGTTTGCAAAGAACATTTTGAAATGTTGTACTCTCTGAGTAATTTTGTCTCTGGTAAGATTAAGTTGTGAGGGATAAACACATTTTCCTCCGTAGTGTTTACAAGTTTGATAAATTGGTTTTCTTTTGATACTATGGAATTGCCGTAAAATACTCCTGGTTTGATTTCTTTTGCTAATACTATTGTATCTTCTGTTATGTTTGGTATTGAAATTTTACGTATAACTTCACTTCTGAGTGGAAGTAAGTAAGTAATCCATTATCAATTTTGTCTTCTATTGGGTATGAAACATTTGTTCCATTTATGTTGAAATGAAGTAACCAATGTTCATAATCAATTGTGCACCGATATTGGGTTAGAAAATCTCTGCCTAATATTCCATCTGCTAGAATTTCTACCGTTTTTGGTATTAAGTGAAATTCATGGGGAATAAGTAAGTTTCCAAATCTTAAATTTGTCTTTGTTGAACCTAATGTGTATATAGAGTTGCTTGAAATGCCTGTCAGTTTAACTTTCCTGTCTATAAAGACTTGCTGTTTTGGTTTGACTTTGTCTACTTTAAAAAGTGATATGTCTGCACCTGTATCTACGATCAAGGTACTGTATTCATTGTTGGCTATTTCTAATTGAATCTTGATGAAGTTACTTGCTGATATGTTTATTGCGAGTATTGGCAGTCTGTTATGGACTGCTGTTGCTTGTCTAAAAAAATATTTTCTGTCGGAGGTGTTAGATAATTAACTCTTCCTTGGAAAATTTGTGCCTGTAGGCTTTCATTCTGTTTCCAGTATTGGTCGTTTTGCTGTTCTTCTTGTGTTATATATACGCGATTTGAATTTTGTCTCCAATTTCCCGGTGAGTTTTGATGGTTTCTTTGAGGTTCAAATCGATTTGTTTGGTTAGGTCCGTTGTTTTTATTACGATTATTATTTTGATATCTTGGTTGCTGGTAATTGTTGTTGGGTGGGTTAATGGGTGGGAGTCTAGTTTGATTCCGGTTGCGGTATCTATTATAGTTTTGGGGTCGTTTGTTCCATTGGTTTTGATTTGGGTTAAATTTATTAAACCTTGGACCATGGTTGCGTTTATTGTAATTGTTATTATTGTACCAATCGTTTCTATTTCTTGATTGGTTTGAGCGCGTAGCAAACACTTCTGCTGAGTTCTTGCTGTCATCTATGTCATGTAATATAATAATATATCTACGCGTGCACTTCCGGCATCACGGTTGCCCTGATATATTATATATTTTCTTCCTCTCCTATTTCTTATGATAATATATCTACACGTGAACTTTCGGCATCACGGTTGCCTTGATATATTTCATAAACTGAGACCTACCAAAGTGAAGACTCAATTCAATACCAAACGCACATCAAACGTTTAAGAATCAAAGACATAAACATTCTCAGTAAATATCTTACTTCTCTTACTAATTCTTCTTTCTGTTTTCAATTCCCTCTAGCAACGTTTTGATGTTTCATCTCCCATTTCTATTTTATGTGCTCACTTTCGATAGTTCATTTAAAAAGTATTATAAAAGCTGACATGTAGGGAGCAAATCACTCCCGTTGCTTACGTTTTACAGTGAAAACAAATCCTTGGATAGAAAAAACTCAACAGAAAAGTAAAGACGTACCAAAACTGTAACAATCACAAGTATAAACATTCAAAAAGAATATCTTATATCTCCAACTCATTCTCCTTGCTTCTTCGATTGCCTCTAGCAGCAAATTTATCTCTTATCTGGTTTTGCTATTTGTCATGCCCTCTATCGATGATTCATTCAACCAGCATTTGCTAAAGTTGACATGTAGAGAGTGAAAGCAAGCCTGGTGCTTGCAGTTCACAGCGAAGACTAGACCTACCAAAGTGAAGACTCAATTCAATACCACACGCACATCAAACGTTTAAGAATCAAAGACATAAACATTCTCAGTAAATATCTTACTTCTCTTACTAATTCTTCTTTCTGTTTTCAATTCCCTCTAGCAACGTTTTGATGTTTCATCTCCCATTTCTATTTTATGTGCTCACTTTCGATAGTTCATTTAAAAAGTATTATAAAAGCTGACATGTAGGGAGCAAATCACTCCCGTTGCTTACGTTTTACAGTGAAAACAAATCCTTGGATAGAAAAAACTCAACAGAAAAGTAAAGACGTACCAAAACTGTAACAATCACAAGTATAAACATTCAAAAAGAATATCTTATATCTCCAACTCATTCTCCTTGCATCCTCGATTGCCTCTAGCAGCATATTTATCTCTTATCTGGTTTTGCTATTTGTCATGCCCTCTATCGATGATTCATTCAACCAGCATTTGCTAAAGTTGACATGTAGAGAGTGAAAGCAAGCCTGGTGCTTGCAGTTCACAGCGAAGACTAGACCTACCAAAGTGAAGACTCAATTCAATACCACACGCACATCAAACGTTTAAGAATCAAAGACATAAACATTCTCAGTAAATATCTTACTTCTCTTACTAATTCTTCTTTCTGTTTTCAATTCCCTCTAGCAACGTTTTGATGTTTCATCTCCCATTTCTATTTTATGTGCTCACTTTCGATAGTTCATTTAAAAAGTACTATAAAAGCTGACATGTAGGGAACAAATCACTCCCGGTGCTTACGTGTTACAGTGGAAACAAATCCTTGGATAGAAAAAACTCAACAGAAAAGTAAAGACGTACCAAAACTGTAACAATCACAAGTATAAACATTCAAAAAGAATATCTTATATCTCCAACTCATTCTCCTTGCTTCTTCGATTGCCTCTAGCAGCAAATTTATCTCTTATCTGGTTTTGCTATTTGTCATGCCCTCTATCGATGATTCATTCAACCAGCATTTGCTAAATTTGACATGTAGAGAGTGAAAGCAAGCCTGGTGCTTGCAGTTCACAGCAAAGACTAGACCTACCAAAGTGAAGACTCAATTCAATACCACACGCACATCAAACGTTTAAGAATCAAAGACATAAACATTCTCAGTAAATATCTTACTTCTCTTACTAATTCTTCTTTCTGTTTTCAATTCCCTCTAGCAACGTTTTGATGTTTCATCTCCCATTTCTATTTTATGTGCTCACTTTCGATAGTTCATTTAAAAAGTATTATAAAAGCTGACATGTAGGGAACAAATCACTCCCGGTGCTTACGTGTTACAGTGGAAACAAATCCTTGGATAGAAAAAACTCAACAGAAAAGTAAAGACGTACCAAAACTGTAACAATCACAAGTATAAACATTCAAAAAGAATATCTTATATCTCCAACTCATTCTCCTTGCTTCTTCGATTGCCTCTAGCAGCAAATTTATCTCTTATCTGGTTTTGCTATTTGTCATGCCCTCTATCGATGATTCATTCAACCAGCATTTGCTAAAGTTGACATGTAGAGAGTGAAAGCAAGCCTGGTGCTTGCAGTTCACAGCGAAGACTAGACCTACCAAAGTGAAGACTCAATTCAATATCAATTGCACATCAAACGTTTAAGAATCAAAGACATAAACATTCACAGTAAATATCTTACTTCTCTTACTAATTCTTCTTTCTGTTTTCAATTCCCTCTAGCAACGTTTTGATGTTTCATCTCCTTTTTCTATTTCATATACTCGCTTTCGATAGTTAATTTAAAAAGTATTATAAAAGCTGACATGTAGGGAGCAAATCACTCCTGGTGCTTACGTTTTACAATGAAAGCTAGTTCTAGAATAGAAAAAACTCAACAGAAAAGTAAAGACGTACCAAAACTGTAACAATCACAAATCTAAACATTCAAAAAGAATATCTAATATCTCAAACTCATTCTCCTTGCAACCTCGATTGCCTCTAGCAGCAAATTTCTCTCCGCTCTGCTATTGCTATTTGTCATGCCCTCTATCGATGATTCATTCAACCAGCATTTGCTAAAGTTGACATGTAGAGAGTGAAAGCAAGCCTGGTGCTTGCAGTTCACAGCGAAGACAAGACCTACCAAAGTGAAGACTCAATTCAATAGCAAACGCACATCAAACGTTTGAGAATCAAAGACATAAACATTCACAGTAAATATCTCTCTTCTCTTACTCATTCTTCTTTCTGTTTTCAATTCCCTCTAGCAACGTTTTGATGTTTCATCTCCTTTTTCTATTTCATATACTCGCTTTCGATAGTTAATTTAAAAAGTATTATAAAAGCTGACATGTAGGAAGCAAATCACTCCTGGTGCTTACGTATTACAATGAAAGCTAGTTCTAGGATAGAAAAAACTCAACAGAAAAGTAAAGACGTACCAAAACTGTAACAATCACAAATATAAACATTCAAAAAGAACATCTTATACCTTCAACTCATTCTCCTTGCATCCTCGATTGCCTCTAGCAGCATATTTATCTCTTATCTGCTTGTGCTATTTGTCACGCCCTCTATCGATGATTCATTCAACCAGCATTTGCTAAAGTTGAAGTTCGCAGCGAAGACAAGACCTACCAAAGTGAAGAATCAATTCAATATCAAACGCACATCAAACGTTCAAGAAACAAAGACATAAACATTCACAGTAAATATCTCACTTCTCTTACTGATTCTTCTTTCTGTTTTCAATTCCCTCTAGCAACGTTTTGATGTTTCATCTCCCATTTCTATTTCATGTGCTCACTTTCGATAGTTCATTTAAAAAGTATTATAAAAGCTGACATGTAGGGAGCAAATCACTTCCGGTGCTTACGTTTTACAGTGGAAACAAATCCTTGGATAGAAAAAACTCAACAGAAAAGTAAAGACGTACCAAAACTGTAACAATCACAAATATAAACAATCAAAAAGAATATCTTATTTCTCCTTCTTATTCTCCTTGCTACTTCGTTTGCCTCTAGCAGCATATTTATCTCTTATCTGCTTGTGCTATTTGTCACGCCCTCTATCGATGATTCATTCAACCAGCATTTGCTAAAGTTAACATGTAAGGAGTGAAAGCAAACCTGGTGCTTGCAGTTCACAGCGAAGACAAGACCTACCAAAGTGAAGACTCAATTCAATACCAAACGCACATCAAACGTTTGAGAATCAAAGACATAAACATTCACAGTAAATATCTCACTTCTCTTACTAATTCTGCTTTCTGTTTTCAATTCCCTCTAGCAATGTTTTGATGTTTCATCTCCTTTTTCTATTTCATATACTCGCTTTCGATAGTTAATTTAAAAAGTATTATAAAAGCTGACATGTAGGAAGCAAATCACTCCTGGTGCTTACGTATTACAATGAAAGCTAGTTCTAGAATAGAAAAAACTCAACAGAAAAGTAAAGACGTACCAAAACTGTAACAATCACAAATATAAACATTCAAAAAGAACATCTTATACCTTCAACTCATTCTCCTTGCTACTTCGATTGCCTCTAGCAGCATATTTATCTCTTATCTGCTTGTGCTATTTGTCACGCCCTCTATCGATGATTCATTCAACCAGCATTTGCTAAAGTTGCAGTTCGCAGCGAAGACAAGACCTACCAAAGTGAAGAATCAATTCAATACCAAACGCACATCAAACGTTTAAGAAACAAAGACATAAACATTCACAGTAAATATCTCACTTCTCTTACTGATTCTTCTTTCTGTTTTCAATTCCCTCTAGCAACGTTTTGATGTTTCATCTCCCATTTCTATTTCATGTGCTCACTTTCGATAGTTCATTTAAAAAGTATTATAAAAGCTGACATGTAGGGAGCAAATCACTTCCGGTGCTTACGTTTTACAGTGGAAACAAATCCTTGGATAGAAAAAACTCAACAGAAAAGTAAAGACGTACCAAAACTGTAACAATCACAAATATAAACATTCAAAAAGAATATCTTATATCTCCAACTCATTCTCCGTGCTACTTCGATTGCCTCTAGCAGCATATTTATCTCTTATCTGGTTTTGCTATTTGTCATGCCCTCTATCGATGATTCATTCAACCAGCATTTGCTAAAGTTGACATGTAGAGAGTGAAAGCAAGCCTGGTGCTTGCAGTTCACAGCGAAGACTAGACCTACCAAAGTGAAGACTCAATTCAATACCACACGCACATCAAACGTTTAAGAATCAAAGACATAAACATTCACAGTAAATATCTCACTTCTCTTACTAATTCTTCTTTCTGTTTTCAATTCCCTCTAGCAACGTTTTGATGTTTCATCTCCCATTTCTATTTCATATACTCGCTTTCGATAGTTAATTTAAAAAGTATTATAAAAGCTGACATGTAGGGAGCAAATCACTCCTGGTGCTTACGTTTTACAATGAAAGCTAGTTCTAGAATAGAAAAAAACTCAACAGAAAATTAAAGACGTACCAAAACTGTAACAATCACAAATATAAACATTCAAAAAGAATATCTTATATCTCCAACTCATTCTCCGTGCTACTTCGATTGCCTCTAGCAGCATATTTATCTCTTATCAGGTTTTGCTATTTGTTATGCCCTCTATCGATGATTCATTCAACCAGCATTTGCTAAAGTTGACAAGTAGAGAGTGAAAGCAAGCCTGGTGCTTGCAGTTCACAGCGAAGACAAGACCTACCAAAGTGAAGACTCAATTCAATAGCAAACGCACATCAAACGTTTGAGAATCAAAGACATAAACATTCTCAGTAAATATCTTACTTCTCTTACTAATTCTTCTTTCTGTTTTCAATTCCCTCTAGCAACGTTTTGATGTTTCATCTCCCATTTCTATTTCATGTGCTCACTTTCGATAATCATTTAAAAAATATTATAAAAGCTGACATGTAGGAAGCAAAACGCTCCTGGTGCTTACGTTTTACAGTGAGAACAAGTCCTAGCTTAGAAAAAACTCAACAAAAAAATACAGACATACCACAACTGTAACAATCACAAATATAAACATTCAAAAAGAATATCTTATATCTCCAACTCATTCTCCGTGCTACTTCGATTGCCTCTAGCAGCATATTTATCTCTTATCTGGTTTTGCTATTTGTCATGCCCTCTATCGATGATTCATTCAAC